>NC_134545.1:109419562-109569562 GCF_050624435.1 Tenrec ecaudatus | reverse complement strand
CTCAGCACCCAAAGGGGCTTGGCAGTGATGCTTGGAGACTGGCAGCTTCCCAACTCCATCTCCTCCTCCCCGACCTCGGTGTCTCCTGCACCCTGCGTCTTTCTCTACTCCTCATAGAGTTCGCCTCGCCCAGAGAAGAAGCACTGTATAGGGGGTGGAGGGGGCTCTAGACTGTGACAGCTTAACATCAGCAGTCGCTGACATGGAATCTAGACCAACTCCTGGTGGGCCGACAGGGCAGAGTCAATCCTCTCCGCAGCGTTTCCAAGAAGGTCAATCTTGACCGGGCCACTTAGCCTCATCTTTCTCTCCAGAAGTGAATGATGAGTTTGAAGCACCAACCTTGCGATGAGCAGCCCTTTGAGAGTGGGCTATCCTTTCCTTGTTTTAAGAACAGATGAGCACATGGTCAAGAGAAACCTACAGTTGATCCTACAAGACCACGAGCGGGGAAGAGTTTGACACAAAGCTCCTGAGGACACCAGGGAAGGATCCTGTCCCCTTGCAGACCTCCTGGTACACCTGGGCTGAAGTTGGAGCTGGCGGAGAGGCCATTTCTTGAAGCACAGTCTCTTGTCTTGGGATCTTTTGGACACAGCCCTGGGTGGACCATGAGAAGACAGCATCCAAGTCGGATGTTCAACTTCCATTCCCAGGTCTTCTGTGGCTCTTCTTCGAACTCTTCAGATGCGAACGATGGAGGGAGGGGAAGAATATGCAGAACCTGATTCTTGGGAGGGGGTTCAGCAAAGGGGACCCCGAATTTGCATGAATGGCGGTGGGATGATTCTGGGGGAGACAAGGAGAGTGGTCCCACAGTTGAAGCCTGTGGCCTGCGTGGCTGGATCATACCTTGTTATGCACAGGTAGCCACGGTGAAAAAGCAAACAAGAGTAGATGGCATGTCCCTGGGTTATCTTTATAGGAGTTACATCGATTAAGCACCTGCTGAAGAGCCACCAGGCCTGTCAGGAGCCTGCAGTCCACCGAGCGTAACTTGGAAGCCTGGCCCCTGGCCTTGCCTGTGCCACCACCCCTCCCACCCCGGTTCTGGTCCACCAGCACTCCCTCCAGCCCTCAGCCTCGGGCTATCACAGCCAGGCCCCGTCTGCCAGGAGGCCGATTCTTCATCGCTGGGAAGCATCGGAAGGTTCATTTAGGCTTGGCAGGATGTCGGGGACAGAGCAGCTGTTCGCTCTGATTCCTCCCATCATTTGACCAGTTTTTAATCTGCAACAACACTTCCAAAATTGAAACCTGATCCAGGTTCCCGGGCAGGGCTCCAGGGACGCTTTGTCCCGACGAATCTGGACACTTCGGGACCGGACCAAGACCCCGGGCTCCCTCTCAGTCCTGAGCAGGCTCACACCTCGGAGACCTTATTCACTGTGACATCAGCCCGACACGGGAAGCCATCTTCGGCAGGACCTGACCCTGTCCACTGCGCTTGAACACACCCTCCTCTAGGTCCCTTTCAGGCACCCAGGCTTCAGTGTAAGGAGCAAAGACAGGGAGTGGCCCGTGACCCCGTGTCCTATAGGTAAATCCCATTCTAAAGGCTGACCGAGCAGACACAACCCCATGTATCCCCACTCGGCAGCGAGAGGGCATTTTAGTTAGCCATGAAGTGATGACTGGTGACAGATGGCAGACTTTGCCACCCGAAGGCTTGGAGGTGAGTGGTTCAGGGAGGCAGGTAAGAATAGAAAAGCTCCCTCCATGAGGCCTTGGAAGGATCCCATCCATTGGAGAGAAGCCCTGAGATGCTGACATCTCCTGCCGGGAACTCTGGGAAGGTCCTCCATGCTCATTAACATGCTCATGCATATGGAACACAGGAGGACCACTCTGAGGCCCAGCCAAGATGGCTAGCTCAGCAAGTCACCTGGAATGGGAACTGGCCAGGCTCGGCGGTGCATGCTCAGGAAAAGTCAGGAATGTGCCCTACTAATGAGACACCCATGGCATTATAGGCTCCGGGTAAGGCTGACTGATAAAGTGGTGGCCCAGGGAGAGGGGACCCCCAAATGGTGCCCTCCAGCTCCTCCCAGACTGAGAACCTGCTGAGGATGGATGGCTGAGATGCTGTGGGCAGTTCAAATCCTTGAGCCACTCTGTGGGAGCAATGTGAGGCTGGCTCCTTTATTGCCGCAGAAGCCCTATGTAGGGTCACTGTGGGTCGTCATCAGCTCGATGGCAGTGAATTTGGTTTGGTTTACTCTGAGCTGACACGTGGTCCCAGTCACCTCCCTCCCACACTGCAGCTGCAAATGTGGCGGGCTCTGGGGTACGGGGCTGGAGGGCTCCTGGGTCGAACTCAAGGGGACTCTCAAATCACTCCTTGCCCCTCCCGCATGTACCAGGGTCCTCACCTCTCGGGCCATGTAGGCCTGGTCACACACAGCAGGACTTTGGGACCCAACCCCACCCCTCTCAATAGCAAAGCATTCAGTGTGATTGATCAGAAGGGGACATCTGGTCCTGGGCCCTTGTGGTTGGCACAGGAGCCTTATCTGACACCATGTCAGTTCTGTTCCCTGGACAACCCAAATTCCTTGTTATCAAGTCGATGCTGGCTCCTGACAACCCTGCAGGACAGAGCAGAACTGACTGTGATTTTCTGAGACTGAGAGAGTAGAAAGTGCTGTATTTCTCCTATGGCAGGACTGGTGGTTTCGAACTGCTGACCTTGTTTTTAGCAGCCCACTCCATAACCCACTCTGCCACCAGGGTTCTTTGCACTAGTAACTGGAAGGGTCAAGGGGCCCAAAGGGCAAGGCTCCTTCTCTGGCCTGGCCAGCGAGGGCGTGCCACCCCAGACGCCCAGCCAGAGCGCCTCACCCGTAATTGACCCCATGTCCCCGAGGACAGCTGTAAGGTCGTGCCCAGGCTCTATTTCAGCAACTTGTCCTTTCTCAGATTCCAGCCTGTCGGCAGCTCCCCAAAACTCAACCCCTCCCAGAGTGCTGTCAGACAGGCAGCTGGCTGGGCCGAGTCGAATGCAGTTAGTAACCAGATAAAACGATTGCTCCTGATGAAGATGTGGCACCTTCCTCCTGTCACCACCTCAGGCGGAGGGGACAAGACAACTTCTTTATCTCCACAAGTCAGCCTTGGACACTGACCTTCCTGCCCAGGCCTGTTCCCGTGGCATAGTGTGTCTGTCCCTCACCTGGGAAACTTGGGGGCTCACGCCAGCCTCAGTTCCCCGGCAACCAAGCACCCCCTCTCACACCTCTAGTGGAGCCCTGAATGGCCAACTCACTAGTCCCCACAGCCGTGTGAGTGCCAGGCCCCCACTTACCCCGTGACCCTTTGGGCAGATTGTGGAGACAGATGGACAACCTGCTGAATTTGCAAACCCTTCCCTTTCCCGATAAGAATATCTCCAAGGGAGGGGACATGAGAGAGGAGGGCGGAGGGCCACAGGGGTTTCAAGCGTCACTGAGGAAATGACTGCACACAGAGGGCCTGTGCAGGCTTCCCTGGCAGCCCTGGTCTCCGAAGGCAGAATCGAGTCACGGCCGCTGGCTTGGTTGGGTGGTTGCTTAGGGTCGCTGCCCTTTCCTTCTCATCAGGGGAAGACCAGCTGCACCTTCTCCCATGGGTCTCCAAGCCTGACCTTGGCAAGAGGGTGCCCATCATGATGTCCAGGCACCTCGTCCTGAGATGGTGGACAAGGAGAGTGGTGCTGGTCTGAGCATCAACACGGGCTCAAACATAGGGACAGGGAGATGTCGCAGGACCAGACGTGCTTCCGATGGTGTGCGCTGGGGGGCCTGTGGGTTGAGGCTGACGTGAGGGTCCCCAACACCCACCAACCCCAACAGAGAGAAAGAGGACGACCAGAAAAGCCTTCCAGACTCCCACCCCACAAGCACCATCGCGGTCCGCCCAGCAGCCCCCAGGAAAGGTGTGTGCCTGGAGGGCCCGATCCTCCTGGGAGTGGAAGTTGGAGCAAAGACGATGTGAATCAAACACAAGACTCTGTCTGACTCGGACATCCTTCCAGCCGCCACTGCATTGGCCGTGTACCCTCAGACCCGCTCCATGATGGGTGTTGTCTCCAAAAGCAAACCATCAAAAACACCCTCTTTGGAAAGTAAAAGGAAATAGAGAAAAGAGCTAGGAGGCAAAGGGCATATATAGAAGTCTAAATAAAGGCATGTACATATGTAAATATATTTATATATGAGGATGGGGAAATAGATCTATGAACATATTTACAGGTTTAGTATTAAGGTAGCAGATGGACATTGGGCCTCCACTCAAGTACTCCCTCAATGCAAGAATACTTTGTTCTATTAAACTGGCATTCCATGATGCTCACCTTTCCGACACAATTGTTGAAGACACAGCAGGTACATAAGCAAATGTGGTGAAGAAAGCTGATGGTGCCTGGCTATCAAAAGAGATAGCATCTGGGGTTTTAAAGGCTTGAAGGTAAACAAGCAGCCATCTAGCTCAGAAGCGAAAAAGCCTACATGGAAGAAACGCGCCAGCCTGCGTGACCACAAGATGTCAGTGGGATCAGGCATCAGTTATCAAAGAACAAAAAATCAAATCATTGTGAATGAGGGGGAATGCAGAGTGGAAACCCAAAGTCCATCTGTAGGCAACTGGACATCCTTACAGGAGGGTCGCAGGGAGGAGACAAACCAGTCAGGGTGCAGTGTAGCAAAGATGAAACATACAACTTTCCTCTAGTTCTTAAATGCTTCCTCCTCATCCACTATCATGATCCCAATTTTACCTTACGAATCTGGCTAGATCAGAGGATGTACACTGGTATAGATAGGAACTGGAAACACAGGGAATCCAGGACAGATGATCCCTTCAGGACCAGTGGTAAGAGTGGCGATACCAGGAGGGAAGAGGGAGGGTGGGTGAAAAGGGGGGAACTGATTACTAGGATCGACATATAACCTCCTCCCTGGGGGATGGACAACAGGAAAGTGGATAAAGGGATACATGGGACAGTGTAATATATAACAAAGTAATAATTATAAATTATCAAGGGTTTATGAGGGAGAGCAGAGTGGAGAGGGAGGGGAAAAATGAGGAGCTGATGCCAGGGGCTTAAGTGGAGAGCAAATGTTTTGAGGATGATGAGGGCAATGAATATACAAATGTGCTTTACACAATGGATGTATGTATGGATTGTGGTAAGAGTTGCAGGAGCCCCTAATAAAATTATTTTTTTTAAATAAAACACCCTCTTCCCCCACTGCCGACCCAAGATGGGCCATGTTCTTGCTTTGTGTGCCTTTTCAAGTGCTGGCGTCCTGTGCGCTGGGGGAGCGTGGAAAGAGGCCTGTGTGCAACACAAGATCAATGGAGGCTTTTTTCTCAGAACGGGAGAATGTTCAAAGGGGAAACGGCTGACAAGTCATTTGTGAGACGGAGCTGTACAATAGTTACAGAGCCGACCCCTCTTGTCAGCTCCACCTCCACTCTCACACGCAGTGCCCTACAGAGAGAGAGAGAGAGAGAGAGAGAGAGAGAGAGAGAGAGAGAGAGAGAGAGAGAGAGAGAGAGAGAGAGAGAGAGAGAGAGAGAAGAAGAAGAAGAAGAAGAAGAAGAAGAAGGAAGAGGAGGAGGAGGAGGAGGAGGAGGAGGAGGAGGAGGAGGAGGAGGAGGAGGACGGGACAGAAACTGATAGGGTTCCATCTGAAAATGCCTGATCCCAATGTTGTATATTCAGAATCAAAAAGGCCACACTTGCAAATGAACGGATGATTCCAAAGGGCTTGTTGTTTTGCGAATGTTTCTTTTTGCTTTGGGGGTGTTGTTGTTTTTTCCCCCAAGCTAGAAAATTCTCCCAGGAAGCTTCTTTCTTACTTTGTTTTACAATCACCTTCAGCAACATAAAAGGAAAAATCTCTAAATTCACTGCCTTCGAGTCAGTGCTGACTCACAGCACCCCCTGTGGGTTTCTGAGCTGTCACTGTTGGTAGGAGTAGAAAGCCGGGTCTTTCTCCCTTGGAGCTGCTGGTGGTTTCAAACTGGGGACCATGCGGATCGCAGCCCAATGTGGAACCACCATGCCACCACCAGGGCTCCTCATCAGCCAGTTTGCTCCTTAAAAACTAAACAAAAAAATAACCCCACTGCCATCAAGTCGATGCCAACTCACAGCAGCCCTGCAGGACAGGGTAGAGCCAGCCCTGTGGGCTTACTGGGAACAGGAAGCCTGTCTTTCTCCCGGGCTGAGGCCAACAGGGTCCCAGCAGTCAGTTCCCCAGCCCCGGCCGAATTTTAAAACTTCTTTCTCAAAAGCAGACACCAACGACTGGTGTTGCTTTGTTTCCCCATGGAGAACAATGTCCACCCATATGCCCAGAGAAAGCTGGGCCCAGAAGAGCACAGGCTGGGGTGTCCACTGCTGGCTGCCTGTGGCCGGGCCCCTTGCCCAGGAACTGATGAAAGGATTCTGCCCATCGTGCTGACCCCTGGCTGTGTGCTGTGATCTCCACACTACAGGCAGCAGACCCACCAAGCTCTATACCCAGAACTCCAGGTTCCCCAAAGGGAGCTGTGGGGAGCCCAAAGGGGTCATGTCACAGTGTGTTTTAACCGGGGTGGGGCACCCCATATGAGCAGAGCAGTTTGTCAACCTCCGTAACCCTGTGTTCAGAACCAGGCTCGGGCAGGGTTCTGAGCCTTCCATTCAAGAGCTTTTCCAACCTCAGTCCTTTCATCTCTCCCACCCCTCACCCTCCTACCTGGAGCTCCCCATCACGGCTGATCCTTGGGAAACCAGGAAGTTGTTGAGCAGATGAAACAGCCCAAAGGCCCATCCGTTTCCCAAGGGAATGATGGCCACTGTGGCGGCCAGCGGGCTTCTGCCACCTGCCCTGTGCAGAAGCCCCCAGCATAACCTGCTTGGTTTGATTGCTACTTCCCTCCGTTTAATGAATGGACAATAGTGGATACCGGGCTCAGGGAGTGGTGGTCATGGTGGAAAGGGGACTGGTGGTGAGGCCAGAGCAAGGGGCAGCGCCACACACAACCTCCTTGTGGTCATGTCTGGACTCCTCCCATCTGATGAATCCTCCCCCCACCAGCTGTGGAGGCTAACCAGCTGGCATGAAACCCTATTTCTCCCAACACAAAAGCCCCCTTAATATTTTCTATCATTTCACATCGCAGGCCCAGTAATGGCACCCTTGGGAGCCTGCTGACGGGCGTCTCCTGCCAGTGGGTGAAGCCTGAGAGAATTTCTGGGGACAGGGACTGGGGAGGGGAGGTGGGGAGAAAAGCTGTGGGTTTGGGACCCACTTGGTCTCCAGTCTGCCTCAGCCCCCATCTGCAACTGTGGCCCCTCTCCTCCTCTGGGGTACAGCCCAGGGGTGGCACCTGCTGCTCGTGAGTCAGGGTCGACCAGGCAAGAGCATGAGGTATGGCCAAGGGTTTGAGAAGCTACAGTCAGGCATGGTCTCCAGGTGTGAGCGGGTGCAACTAGGTATGAGCACCAGGTCTGGGCAGGTGCAGCCAGGTGTGAATGCCAGCCTCTAAAACATCTATGATGTCGTGTGTGTGTGTGGGGGGGGGGGGACTACAAGCCCTTCAGCCTCCTGAACCTCTGTGTTTTCAACTTCCTGTTCCTTCCTGTCCAGTCAGCCCCCCGCCTCTGGTGGCCACTGTCCATGGGCAGACTGTGTGACCCCCTAAGATGCTTGCTGGCTGTTCTCCAACCCGTTTTCCTAGTCTGTCTGAGTCTGGAAGGGCCACTGAATGCCGCTCAATGGGAGAGCCCCACCCCCTGCCAACTCTTCATGGGGGGCCAGGACATGAAAGGACCCCACCTGGAAGGGGAGAAGCCCACCACTGAGCCGCCACGGCACTCACCGGCTTCACAGTCTAGGACGGTACAAGAATCCAGTCCTACCAGAAAGGCCCCGCAGCGCACCCTCCTCCTGGGGCAGAAGTGATCTCGGTTTCCAGCGGTGATTTCCCGGTGCTCTGTGAGCCCCTCTGCGCAGGACGGCTGTGGGCAAGGCTTCTTGCCCTGTGGCGCGGCAAGGCTCGGCTTCTCCTGGGGCCAGGATGCTAAGAGGTTTTGCAGCATGTCTGCAGACCCTAGGAGAGGCTCTTCAGCGAGTTTGTCTGGAGCATTTACCAGGAGCCACGAGTGATGTGCTTTGACATCGGTCACCTTGAGACACCTGAGTGAGCTCTCTTAGCTCCTGCCCCAGAATCTAAGTGCTGGCTATAGCCCTGGCCTTTGGGGCCATGCTTAGGATGCCACGGTGCCCACCAACCAACCCCCACCCAGACATCACCGGCCTCCTCGGACGGACCCTCTTTCCAGAGAGAATTTCAAGGGAGCCTGAGTGTCCCCTGATTGCTGCAGATCAATCGCTCCACTCAGAGGCCCCTGCACCCACCAGCCCCTCACAGACCTTCCTGACCCCAGTAGACCACAGCCTGGCTGTGGGATGTCCAGTCCAGCATCCTCTTATTACTGCGGTGCTGTAGAGACACATGTGTGCTGAGTCTGCAGTCAGGGGGGACAAGGACCCACAGGCCAACACCAGCCTCCTCCAGAAATGTAGGGAAGAGGAGGAGGAGGAGGAGGAGGAGGAGGAAATGCAGGAAAGAGACACGTTCGAACCAGAGACTCTTCCTGTCTGAACCTGGCAGACAGCCCAAAAGCCAATGCCTTGACTGTGGTCCCTTTGCCTCAGAGTGACCCATAGATGGAGCGAAGCTGCCCCTGTAGGCTCCCAGCTTGGGCTCTCCACAGGCTAGGTTGCCTCCTCTGGCTCCCGAGGAGCGCCTGGCAAACCAACAGCTGACCTTTCAGCTGGCACACGAGCTCTGAGCGCTGAACCACCAGGACTCGAGAAAGCATCGATGACTGGAAACAGGAAACACCATGACAATAAGGAACAATAGCTCCTCCCACCAAGATGCCACCCACAGTGGGATGTGCACACAGCAGGACTTTGCTGGCTCCCTTCACCCCATCCTGCGCCAGCCCCCTGCCTCTGCCCGAGCACCCCCTTGAGCTTGCTCTGAGGAAGGGTTGAGGAGGAAGCTGGTAGGAGCAGGACAATGGCAGAGCCCAGCTGTAGAATGGAGCAGAGAGCAGGTGGGCCCCCAGTGCATGAAGTAATCAAAATAAATCTGCCACATGACTCTATTGACGCTTTTGTCCCTCTCCTGCTGGTTGGCCAGGCTGTAAATCACCTGTGCAGCCCTGGAAGGTGGGAACACAGGCAGGTAACTGATCCTGAGGTCTCAGGCATAAATATGGAGTGGGGGTGGAAGGCGCACGTCCCCTTCTTTGATAAGTTAATATGTCCTCCTAGCATTAGGCTGAGTGATTCTGACATTTGAATCATTTATGGCTTGGGGGGAAATGGCCCTGGCCTTATTTTTTCTTTTCTTTTCTGGAAAAGAAACGACACGACTTTGTGGGCAGGGGTGTTCCACGCCAGCTGTAAACCATGTGAGTGAGAGGCAGGCCTCAGCTGCCTAGGAGTTCTTGTTTGGCTGGGCACCACTAGGGAGCACCCGGGGCACGGTGGGGGCCCTGTGTCCCAGTCCTGTGCACAAGGTAGCCTGGTGAGGCCACTGTCCAAACACTGCCCCTTCCAGCAGGAATTCCCAGCATGGGCAAAGCAACAGGGTCCCTGAGATATGGGAGACCCCTCCTCCTGGTCTGCGATGCCCTCAGCGGGGCATTGGGGATGATGGCTACCCATCAGGCTTTCATACTTCCTTGTGGTCAGGTGTCCTTGGATTCCCTCTGACTCTGGAGCCCCACTGGACAGAGTGGAAGTGAACAGCAGGAATATCAAGGCTGAACTGTCCATGGAGACAGTGGGCCCAGTCTTTTCTCCGTGTGTCTGCTGGTGGATTCGAACTGTCAACCTTCCAGATGGCAGTGCCTAGTGACCATGCCCATGGCACAGACTCTCCTTGCTCAAACAATGCCAAGGATGCCCATTTGAGTCATTCCAGCTGCCAGGAAAGCTCTGGATTTAGGTGTGCATCTCAGTCAGGGGCAGCATAGGCCATCTTAGGCCTTGGCTATGTGAGTCTTGGGCCCGCTCCAGTATCTGGAGCTGGCTTTGTACCTGCCATCCCTGCATTTGCTCTGGGGCCCTAAAGTGGAGCAAGGCAAGTCCCTGCCCTCAGGAAGATGGCCTCTGCTCTGCACAGGCCACGGTGGGGATGGCTGGCATATACCCTGTAGACACCGCAGGACCACAGCATGTTCCCACCTCCCATTGCTGGGCATCCATTTCTCAGGACAAGCCTTGTGAGAGATCACCTGCCCTTCGGCTGCCATCTGACTGCCACCTGACCCACAGATCTTGGAACAGCCGTGCCCTGACACTCACCAGCGAGTCCATTCTCTGAAATAAATGTTGTCCTCACTTTTTGTCTCTCAAAACTTCCCTAGATCTCCTGAACTCCACATCTGCATCTGTCCTGACTCCACAGATCGGGCCCCCCACCCTCCCAGACCTGGCTCCTCCTCTTGTCACTGAGACACTTGGGTGACAGCCCCATCATCCCTGGCTTGAGCTGAGGCAGGAATTCTCCTCTCGTCAACCTGCTTCGGTTCCAGTTCTCTGCTGTCCACTGCCAACAGAGCTCTCCTGCTGAGGTTCAAGAGGAGCTTGGCCATCTTCTCACTCTGCCTCCCGAGCATCAGGTGCTTATTCAGACACAAGGCTCCACCCACGGCACTGAGGTCCCCTAACCTGGACGACGGCGATGGGAATGGGCTGCCATGAAGCCCCTGGGCCTGGACAGGGCTCAGCAGGCAGGAGATGCTCAGGGATGTCTGTAAACTGAACTAGCTTGAAGGAAACAAATGGAGTTTCTCTGGTGGTTCCCAGTCAAGTCTCAGACGTGACAGTCTTTCCAGAACAGCGAGCCTTCTCAGGGAACCAGCCTCCTGGCTGGAACTAGTGCTCGGGAGTTAATTGCCTTAAAAACTGATTTCTGACGCATGTAGCTTCGGCTGTGTGCTTACCCGCCCTGTTATCGCTCACCTGCGAAGCCCCACGGAAAGATGATCAAGGACTGTCTCCAGAAGACACATTGAAAATGCGAAGGCGCTCGCTGTTCTTCTTTTCCGTTTTCAGCGAAGCAAAGTGTTTCATGTGGTCTCGAGCCTTCTGAAGTGGGACGCAGCCCGCCCCTCTGTCAAATGCTGGACTTCGATTCTTTAAGAGGGCGCAAAGAGCAGCATGTTTGGGGAACGGCCCTGCCCCTACAGAGCCCTTTACCTAATTACACCCCGTAAAGCCCCTGTGAGTTCGGTGAAACGAGTTAGAAGTCAGACCTAATTCACCGGCAGCCAAGGGACCGCAACTGAAAACCCGCCCTCCCGATTCCCTGTGGGCATCAGATGAGCCTCTCAGAAGAGCCCGGACACATGGCTGAGCAGGGCCTGGAGACGGACTTTCTCCAGAAGGCCTGCCTCAGCTCACATGCCCTGCATCCTGTGGGCAAACCTGCTGCCCAGGACCTCATCCAAGGGTTGGAAAAGCAAGGATGGTCCTTTGAGGGCCAAGGTGCACCCGACCCAAGCCATGGCATGGTCAAATGTGTCATCTGCATGTCACAGTGGTCATTGGGTGGTCAGGACGACTGAAGGAGTGCTGACGCATCTGAAGGATGGGGTTGCAACGACTCTTGAGGGCACTGTGGACCCCCAGAAGAACTAGCACATCTGACTCAAACGAGGTGCATCCAAAATGCTCCTTATGAGCAAGGATGGCAAGACTTTGTCCCGGGCACTTTGGACATGTTATCAGGAGCGATCAATCCCTGGAGAAGAACATCGTGCATGAGAAAGTGGAGGGGCAAAAAAAAACAACGAGGAAGGGCCTGGAGGAGACAGATTAAAGCAGCGGCTGCAGCAATGAGCTCCAGCCAGTGGTGGGATTCAACTAAGGTGCAGACTGGCTCCATGTCCAACGTTCAAGTACTGCATGAAGTCCAAGAACGCAACACACCGAGGGGTAGCTTGTACTGCCTGCAGTTAATATTTAAATGAGAGAGGGACACAAAACCAGACTGTGTAATAAGAAAGAGTTGTAACATAGTAATGGAAACATACGAAACAATACAGGACAAAAAGCAACATAACTGCCATTTAAGACAGTTCCATTTTTCCTTGACTGGCATCCTCACGTGCAATGGTCTGCGCTGTCACTGGGCGCCCTCGGCTGTGTGACTTACCACCACCCGTCTTTGCACGGCAGACATAGGGCCCCTTCCTTAGCAGAAGACCAGTCAGACAACTGTCATCGTGGTGGATAGATCAGAACATGTTAGGTGACTTTTCTTTTCTGAACATACTACGTTCATCTCTGAAGAAAAATGAACCTTTCTGCTTCTGCTAAACTTCGCGACACTTGTTCTAACAATATGTTTAGCTCTTTGACTACTTCCTGGAATTGTATCAATCACTCACAGGATCTCGTGGGCATGTGGGGTGAAACACAAAGCTGAAACAAACGACAGCGTGTCACCCTCTGGTTGTTTGGCACGTTTCTGTTTGCGTTCTGTTTGTTTACTGATGTAACAAGGGCAAGGGAATAAGAATGTAGCGTTTCATTATAAGAATAACAAGTCTTATGAAATGAACAAATAAATATTACAAATACAGTTCAGTCTAGTTTTATATTTTCCGCGGACAGAATGAACATTACTACGGGTGCTTTGAACCTGCTGTTGCACACATGAATGGTAAAAAATAGTAAACAACTGTAGATCTGTGATTTCCACCATTAGAGAGAACCTTCATCGCACATGTCATTTTAACAACCGGTTCGCCAAACTCAAAGACAAATGATGTGGAGGTTCTGCTGAACCGGTGCAAACCAGCTGTCATCCCAGCCCTGGCTCCTTCAGAGAACCATCAGGAGGGTGGCGGAGACGCGGGCGGCGTTTCATTCTGTTGTACATCAGGTGAGTTGGAAGCAGAGTCGGCACGTGACTTACAACGGTTACAACTCTGGAGGGAGCATCTGCTCGGGTGGAACCAGTGGCTTCCCAGTTAGCAGCCCGGCGCTTTAACCACTGCGCCACCCGGGGTCCTCATGATTGCCTGCATCCACAGTAGATTGTGTTGGTTCAGCTCACTGATGAAAACAGGGTGGGGAGTGAAAGGAGCACTGTGGGGAAAGGTGGGTTGACGTGATTTATTGAAAATGAAAGCAAAACGTGCATCCCGGGGTTTGTGGAGGTGACCCCAGGTGCGTGTCAGCGGGTAGCACGCTTGACATGTGTCTGTAATGCGCTAGTGACGGAGATCCTGAGACTCCCCATGAGCTTGCCAGGACTCCGGGGCTGCATCCGTCAGTCCGTGGGAAATGCCAGCCGAGCCTGTCCCTGGAAGCTCTTTCCACTTCATGCAGGCAGCGAACAAGGAGCCAGCTCGCTGAGTTACTTTAAACATGCCAGTAAGCAAATTCACCCCCTTGCTTTCAAAATAGCTGATCACTACGGCAAATTCACGCCCTGGATTTTCAAATAAATGCTCTGTCCACACAGAACTGACGTGCACGGACGCACTTTACGGAAACCCTGAAATGTAGAGCTGGGGCCCAGGCAGAGGGAACGGGCTCGCCAGAGACAGCAGAGACGCTTCCTCCCTTCTCTTGGCTTGCATTTTGGATAGAAATCAAAATGGCCTGAGAGCGCCTTCCAGGCGTAGTTTCTGAAACCGTGAGCATGCCACTGAGCAGTGGTTCTCAACCTTCCTAATGCCGCGACCCTTTAAGGCAGTTCCTCCTGTTGTGGGGACCCCGTCTGTGGGCGTATCTGCATGTGGGCGGACCCGCCTGGAGGTTGGAAATATGGTCTCAGCGAGCCCTGTGAAAGGGCCGCTCGACCCCCAAGTTGAAAACTGCTGCCGTGGAGGAATGGCCCGTTTCCTATGTCACATGAGGAGGCAGTAATTTGACGGAGCAGTTTGAAACATTGCAGGAGTGGCCCCACGGTGACTCGGCGACTGGCCAGGAGGGCACAGGCCACGGGGAGAGGACGCAGAGGGACTTGTCTGATGCAGGCTTGCCTTCACCCTCCCCTTTGTACAGCATGCTGTGTCTGTGAAGCACAAAAAAGGCACCATCAAAGGGCTCTGTGTGGAGACCTGGTGGCACGGTGGTCACAAGTTGGGCTATGATTCACAAGGTCAAATGTTCAGAACCACCAGTCCCTTCTAGGGAGAAAGTTGGGAATTTCTACTCCTGTAACGAGTTATGGTCTCAAAATCTCACCAGGGCACTTCTGCCCTGCCATGCAGGCTTGCTGAGTCGGCATGGACTTGATGGCCAGGAGGTTTGAGTTTTGTGCCCCTGGGTGCTTATGAGAGGGCTTCAAGAAGTTCGTGGGCAATGGAATTGAAGGTGTATAACAGTCTCCATTATAAAATGATAGCAGTGTCTCTAAAATGGACCGGAGGCATTTATCAACCACAGATATGTGAATGGCTATCAGGCTCCCACTTAACCCTAGCCGCAATCTTTGAGCAATCAGTTCTCGTGACATGGCCCTGCTTGGTACTCGTCCTCATGAAGAGATCACTGTAGCTATGGCTGCGATAGCACAGTATGGGGAAGAAGTTAGACGGTGCCCAGCTGTCAGAAAGAATAGTGTCTGGGGTCTTAAGGCTTGTCTCAAGACAAGCAGCCATCTAAGTGTGACATCAGCTTAGCCCGCATGGAAGATGCACACCAGCCTTTGTGATCCAAGGATTATAAACAAAGAAATCCAAATCTGACTGCAGCGATGACACCAGAGTTTCCATTGTGAGCCCCTGGTTTGCAGAAGGCTGTGGATGACAGTGGAAACCCAGAATCCTTTGCAGCCCCCTCTCCCCCACCCCACCCCCCATCCCCGACAAAGCCTCCAGTGAATGCCCTCTGACCTTACGCCCCAGATTTGAATAAACTTAACTACCAGAGAGCATTGTAATGTCAATTATGTCAGATGTCGCTCAGCTAAAATGTAACCCCTTATCATTTGATCTCCCCTTTGATTCATTTCAACATTGTCGCAGTTTTTAAGAATTTATGTTTTCTTTGCTATTGGGGTTGCCTGTTTTGTTTTATCAGTGTGGTTGAAGTTTGTTTGTTTCTTGTTTGAGTTTTGTATTATTTTCTGTATCTGAAATCCGGGGCGGGGGGTGTGTGGTGGTGGTGGTTTGTCAAACTATGGAGACAGTGACCGGATTAGTGATTACACGGGGACATGGCAGGGGACAAGGGGGATGAAAAGGGGACTGGGGAGCTAACAATAATGCAGACGAGAAAGCCAGCATGTTGGAAATAGGCTGTGTTGAAGAGTACACGACTTTCTTAATATGACGGAACTTTTAAATTGTATGATATGTGGACTATGTTCCAAAGAAACTAATTTTTTTAAACTAATTTTTAAATGGCCAAAGAGAAAAAAAGGATTTCCCATGTTTTTTGGTTTGGGTTTTTGTTGTTGTTGTTGTTGTTGCTGTTTTGTAGTAGTTTGATTGACGGAGCTTACACAGTCCAGTTCGTCCGTTCACACAGCATTCTGCCATCCAGTCGCGTGGAGGAGTAGGGCCAGGAACATGGTGACACCTCCTTCTGTCTGCATGATTTGTTTCTCTCCTCTAAGAACCCAGACCAAACCAGAGAGAAACGGACCTAGCAGTCACTCAAGGTCAAGAATACAACCCTAGCTTAGCCAAGGGTGGTGAAAAGGCAATGGTGTGCTGCTACCAGCAAGAATAGTGTCTGGGGTCTTACAGGCTTGTCTTAGAGCAAGCTGCCGTCTAAATGGGGAGCACACCAGCCTGGGTGATCCAAAGATTGTAAATCCAAGGCCAGAGGAGGGAGATGTAGTAGAGCTTCCCTTCTGAGCACCGGCTTGCAGGAGGCCACAAATGACACTGAAAGTCCATTTTCAGGGTCTTCCCACATCGATTGTCTCCTCTGAAATCCCTCGGATCGTGGGCCAGGCAGGGGAAGAGTCTTCTCCTCAGACCGAGTGCATTGCAAAGTGCAGATGTGTTGCAGACAGGACATTGCTGGGTGCCTTTAAGTCAGCTCCGACCCGTAGTGACCCTGTGTGGAGCAGAATGAAGCACTGCCCAGCCCTGCGTCATGCTCGCCAGTGTTCCTGTGCCAGAGCCCGTGGATGCAGCCACCAGGTCCATCCATCTCACCAGGGACCTTCCTCCTTTCCCTTCCCCTCCACTTCACCGAACATGATGCCCTTCTCCAGGGACTGGTCTCTCCTGACAATACGGCCAAACTTGCAAGACAAAGTCTCGCCAGCCTTGCCTTTAAGGAGCACTCTGGCCATACTTCTCTGCAGATCAGTTTGCAAATATAAATTAGGTTGCAATTTAATACCTTAAGATTCGTTCTCCCTTTTGACTCGGTTTTAACTTATTCTAGTTTTCATTGCTTTCTTTTGGATTAAGGTCTTTCTGAGTTTTATTTTGCTATTGTTATTGGGTTTTGTTGTTGTTGTTGTTTAATGAGTTTTTTATATGAAATTCAGAACTGGTAGCTGTATCAGGCAATAAATAGACTGATAGCCCCACAAGAGTCCTAATAGCTAAGTAGGGTGTTAACTACAAGGTCAGTTGTTCTGAACCACCAGGGGCTCTTCAGGACAAAGCTGAGGCTGTCTACTCATGTCAAGAGTCTCGAACTCACAGGGACAGGTGCACTTTATCTTATAGGGTCTATGTGAGTCAGAACCGACTCAGGGCAGCGAGTATGTAAGTAGGGCTATGACAGGAGAAGCTGGAGGAAATGGGGGTCCTAGTAACACTGGGTACAAGAATGAAGAAAATGATGGGAAATCGGTTGTGGTGGTGATTTCACAACTCTTTTAAAAATATTTAAACCATTGAATTTTATGGCACACAAATTTTATGTCAATAAAATGGTTTTAAATTAAAGAAGGTTGCCCTAGCTCAGCAGTCAGACTAGCAAAACCCTCCAGTTCCTGGGGCACCAGTTAAAGGGAGTCCTGTTTGCATGATGACCACATGATGGGCTGTCAACCTCAAGGTCAACGGTTTGAAACCAACAGCCACTCCATGAGAGAGAGACAAGGCTTTCTGCTCCCATAAACACTTCTAGTCTCAGAAACCCAAGAGGCCATTCTACCATGTCTCTGAGAGTCCTCACAGACTCTGGGGCTATGAGCTTGGTGTGTTCAGTTGGGTGGGAGCTCATGGGGTCTGCACATTAGGCTCAGATCACCATCACTGGAGAAATCTCACCTGAAAGACCCACCGGCAGCACTGCATCCAGCACCAAGTGCTCTACTTAGTCTTCAAACCTAGCCTCTCCCCACCCCACCCCCAAAATAACACACTTGACGAAGGAAATTGCCTAAAATGATGGAACAATGGGCTGTGATGGCTGGGTGCAGGTGCACCCCCCAAAAAACTGTGCTCACGTGGCCTCTCCCCCGCCCTTGTCCCACTGACTATCTCAAAGCCCTCCTTGGGGGGGTCATACATTCTAAAGAAGGCAACCTGAGGATGCCCCACAATGTCCAAGTCCCTTCCCACTGGACAGTGGGTGCCCCCGTTGGAGCGCTAGCATGGAGAAGCTTCCGTCTTTAGGGCAGTGGTATCCAGGGATATCTGTGTTTCCCTGCACTTACTCTGAGGAGCTCAATCCAAGCGAGGTGAGGGCAGCTTGTGGAACCCCAATGTGCTGCAAGAGTGTCCTCTCCTGCCAGCGTCAGATGTGACAAGACAGGGGCTATCAGGGCTCTCTGGCCCTATCGCACAGGAGGGTGAGCTGTGGACCCATACAGAATGGGCTCACGGCAGCCTCCGGTGTGGAAGGAAACATCCCCAGGGCCCCACCCTGAAGCCAGGAACGTAGCTGAGGTTGGAGAGAAAAGCCCCAAAGTCAAGACAAAGCTTCAAAAACCTAAAACTGATTTGGGGGGAAAGGGGGTGGAGTCCCAAGGGCACTTGATCGAGGTCACCTGCCCCTCCCCCACTGCCCTCCACTAATGAATGGTCTCTCCTCCTTCACTGACATGGGACTGCTCCAAGAGCAGGCACAGATGGCCAGTCCCGGGCCACACCACCCACCTCTGCCCCCGAGAAATGCCCATCTTGGTACATCAGGTGGCATGTACTTTCAGTAAGGGACTGCAGAGGTCCACCTTAGTTCTGAAGGAAGATCAAAAAGGGGCTTCAGAGAGGACCCCTCACCCTGGAAAGAACAGACATGTGCACTTGGCCCTCTAACCTGGGCACGGACGCCTCTCAGACGCTGAGCAAGCCTGCCTCGCTCCCACCCCAAATCCCAAGTCTGACTTGATGAGCATATTATATTAATAATTGCCTTTTCCTGGAGGAAAGGCAATGATGGGGAACGAGCTCTCTATTTGCAAAGGTGACTCCTAGGAGGGCTGTGTGGAAAGGTGCTAGAGGCCTGCCACCACGCATGGTCCCGGAGGGCCTGTGTCCCCTCAGCATTCCCTGGGAACCTCGGTGGTGCTATGGGCTGGCATGGCCTGCTACCCAAAAGGCGGGCTGTTCAAACCCAGCAGCCACATGGCAGGAGCAAGACGAGGCAGTCGGCTGCTATAATGACAAAACACACTCAGGCTCACACCCACCGGTGCGGCACTGAGCTCAGTCCACATGACATGGTGGGATTTCCGGTTCTTGAATCTGCGACTCCGCCCTGCACTGTACTCTGGAGAACTGACTCAATGGCAGTGGGCTGAGCTTGTTGAAAGCCCAGTGAGGAGTCCTGGAAGCACCCCGGTTACGGACTTCAGTGGTTTGGAACCACCAGCGGCCATGTAAGAGACTTTGCACACAGATCAGACAAGCACTCCACCCCACAGGGCTGTCATCTGAGTTTGAATGGATTCAACAGCAGCAGGTTGGATTTGCTGGTTTTCCCCTGAGGCTGGGGTCTGACTGTGCCTGCAGGGAAGGGTGAGGGTGGACATTGGCTCTGCCTGTTCTACCTGCTGTACCTGCCAGCAACCTGCCCGGTGCCTTCTGAGGCCACCAACCACCAACCAAATCGAACCCATTGTCCTGGAGCTGATTCAGGTTCATTCCCACCCTACAGAGAGGGTGGGCTGTCCCTGTGGGTTTCTGAGACTGTACCTCTTTATAGGAGGCGAAAGCACCATCCTTAGCCTCAGGAGTAGCTAGTGGTTTCAAACTGGTGACCGTACAGTTAGCCCCCCACACATAACCACTCCGAGACGTGACCATCTGAGCAGCCTCCCGATTGACGGTCCAGGTTCTGTGACGTGGACATAGTCTGCTTCTGTCGAGAATACCAGCCTGGGAAACCCGACAGGCACCCTGCTTTGTACCACAGGGTCCCTAGGAGTCAGAGGTGACTGATGGCCATGGTGGGAAAGGGGCGGGGTCCTCATTCCTTCACAAAGGTCTTCCTGGGTCGGTCAGCTTCTACCTGGATGGCAGCATGGGGGTGGGTGATCCTAGGACATGCTGTTTCCTCAGTAAGTGCTGCCCAGACGCCAGCCACTCAGCTTCCCCAAGCAGCCGTTTCATATGTCACTGGGTGCCAAGGAGCGTGAGCAGGGACTTCAGCGGACCCCATGTGTGCGCCCAGCTGAGGTGAGGGAGCAGGGAACCCCGTGCACCACAGAGGGCCATGCCCTCACTGCCCGGTTCCTCCTGCCGATGGCAGAAGACAGTGCCCTCCCTCGACCATGCGCACTGCCTCACCACCATGGCTGGCTTGGCGTGACCCTTTCTCGAGTGACTCCCCTAAGCTTTGTGGAAGAAACGCCAGAGTTTTGCACCCCCGATGGCTCCTCGGATGGAGGGAGGGGCTGTGCTGGCCTTTCCATTTCCGCCAGCCTGGCCGGGCACTCTATAGCCAGCAGCTGGCTATCTACGTCTTGACCACAGCCATGCACAGCCACGGCGTCCGGACGGCCTCCACGTGGTAGGTTGAGTAAGTGGATGCTGAGTATGGGGAGAGGGCGCCCCAGGCGCCGGGCTCCACAGCCTGCGGCCTTTCCAGAGCAGATCATCAGGCCTGACTTCCTCAGCACCTCCACGTGCCCATCTTTGGATTAGCCACCCAGGTGCTGGGTCCCTGACAAACCAGAGCCCTGCCACCGAGTGGATCCCAGCTCACAGTGACCCAGTGGGAAGGAGGTGCACAGCCCACTGGTTCCAACTGCCATCCGGAAAGAAGCGAGCCACCACAGCTGGAGGGAGGGCTCTGTTCACAATGGGGTGCTTGGCCCACTGCGCCACCAGGGGGCACCTGCTCTTTCTTGCCAGTTCCCCCATCAGTTCCTTGGCAGCTTGCCTTCCAACGTTGACTCAGTTGCCCCCAGTGCCCGCTGTGCGCTAGCAGGCTAGCACAGGAGGGCCTCGGTTGGGAATGGCGATGCAAATGGAAAGCCCTCACCTCAAGCACGATCAACCACAGAACAGATTTCCCCGCGTGTCTCCTGAGAAACCACCTGATTTCACCACAACACCCCGATTTAAAAATCACTCGGCGCCTACCACCCACCTCTCCTGATAGAAGTTAAGCGCCTGCATTCCCAAAAACTGGATTATGGCAGCTCGTGCGGAGACGGGGTACAACTCGGCTCTCCCCGGAGGCAAAGATGGCAATCCAACTTCCCGGATCCACGACGGGCACTTTGGGAACTGCAAAAGGGACCTAAAACCATTCATGTCCTTCCCAGAGTGCTTGATTTAATGCTTGCTAAGGTGATAATCTAGTTCACTACCAGCCTTGTAGAAATAGCTCGTGGCCCCTAGTCCCCTCACCTGTACGGAAACGTTTGATTTCGTGGATGAAGACGCACTCTGGACATCAATATTCCATGCAGCAAGTGTGAAACATTCTCCATCGGATGAAGATGCCCAGTGCTCACCTAGCACACTGGTGAAAATAAGCGGCTAAAGGGTTGCATGGGTGTCGGTCAGACACGCAGCGTGAGCCTGCGTCTCTTTCGCTGATGCTGTCTTCTTCGGCCAGTGGCACCTCTTCTGAGCAAAACGGAGGAGGGAGAGTGACAAGAGGCGATGGAGGGAGATGCTTTAACTCTCCAGTGTGGCCTTCACAGAGGCACCGCAAGGGAGTGGCTTCCACAAACAGAAACGCGCTTTCTCACAGTTGAGGCGGCTGGAAGTTTGTGTGTGGACCGCTTGCAATAGAGGAAGGCTTTCTCTGTGTGCTGGTTGTGGGGGAAGGTCCCTGTCATCGGTGGTCCCTGGTCTGTGAGGTGCCCAGCACAGGCACCAAGGGACAAAAGACCCGCTGTGCTCACAACCCTTTTTTGGGGGGAGGGGTCCCCCTGATCGCTGTTCACTTGTTAAGCTCCTTTAAATCTCAACAACAGGGGGAGCCTTCCTGCGTACACACTGGGCTGCTGGTTGCCAGGTTGGCACTTGAAACCACCAGCCTCTCCTCGGGAGACGGAGGAGGCTGTGTGCTCAGGTGAAGAGTGACAGGCTCAGGAAACCCCCAGGGGCAGTTCTGCCCTGTCTCAGAGGGTCACTCTGAGTCCGAATCACCTGGATGGCAGTGCATTTTGAGTTTCCTATCTCAAAAGAGATTGTCTGGGAAAGCAACCTAATGCTGTTGGCTGCAACCTGCCTTGTTAACACAGTAGTCCTGTCACTGTTGTTGGGTGCCATCCCTCGTGACCTAATGCCCAGGGAAACACGGGCAGTCCTGCCCCGTCCTTTGCTCTTATGTTCAGGTCACTCGGTCAATCAAAACATGCCTATGAGTTGACCTTGACTTGGTGGTAGTGAGGTTCTGGTTGGTTTGTTGTTGTTGTTGTTGTTGCCGTCAGGTATCATAGAGTCACTTCTGACTCCTAGTGGCCTTATATCCAAAGGACACACTGTCTGGTCCTGCACTGGCCTCACAGTGATGTTTGAGCTCAACCCTTGTCGCAGACACTGGGTCCTTCCATCTCGTCAAGGGTCTTCCTCTCTCCACTGTCCTTCTCCAGGGACTTGGCCCTCCGGACAACACTGGCCACTAAGGATCATCGGGCCGTTCTTTGCTGAGGCAAGTCTGTGGGCCCTTCTGGTGGTCCGTGAAGCTGTCAACACTCGTCACCAGCACCACTGTCCAAGTTTTCAATTGTTCTTCCTCGTTAGTTGGTCTGGGGTTTCTTGTTTGTTTTTCGGTTTTGTTGTTCAGTCTAGAAGTGCAGTGCATTTACACCACGCGGAGACCTTGCCTGTTTCCAAAACAAGGACAAACACATTGCCATGAAGGCCCTGCCACCTGAAGCTACCCAGCAGGACAGAACAGGACAAGCTCAGAGGGGTTGCTACCATGTTTCGGAGAACCCATCACCAGCCCTTCCTTCACAGGGGCCACGGAGTGGTCTTGAACCACTGACCTGCCAGCTAGCAGCCAGGTGCTTTACCACTGCGACACCGTGGCTCCTTCTTCCCCCATCTGCTCCCACCCCAGGCAGACCAAACCAGTTCCTATTAAGAGCGACCCTGTCGGACAGAGCACAGCTGCCCAGGGGGTTCTGAGTCTGACATCCTCATGGAAGTCCACGCCTCATCCTCCTCCCTCGAGCGGCTGCTGGGTTTGGCCTCGCCCAGCTTTTGCTCCTCAGCCGAGCCTGTGAACCAGCAGGAGGGAGGCCCCTTTGTGATGCCTTCCTGCTGCCTTGGTGTCTGCTGGGGGCAAAGCCCTGAACACAGGAACCCACCCAGCCTCGTCAGAAAGAGAACAAGGCAGTGGCATGGAGCTGACGTCCATCCACAGCCACACTGTGGGACAGGAGAACCACCCCCTGGGAGTCCTGGTGGTAATATCCCTTGGACAGGGATTCACAATGTTAGCAGTTCGAAACTACCAGCCACTCCAAGGGAAAAGATGGAACTGTCTCCTCCTGTAAAGAGTTACGGTCTCAGAAACCCCGGCAGGTTGTACAGTGCAATCATATTCTATCACAGCAGTTCGATTCCTCCTTTGCCCCCAATGGAATAGTCCTGTTTGCAGAAGTCTTATGTTTAACACATCAGAAAGCGAGCGAGCGAGAGAGAGAGAGAGAGAGAGAGTCAGCAGGGCAGTTCCACCCAGTCCTACAGGGTCACTGTGCATCGGCATGGACTAGACGGCAGGGAGGTCGAAGGTTTCTGAAGCTGCAGCCACTAGGGGAGCAGACAGCCTCAACTCCCTCCTGCAGAGTGGCTGGCAGGTTGGAACTTCCAACCTCCCATTAAGCTGCCCAGTGCTTAGCCCTCTGCACCTTCTTCCCTCCTGGGGCTCTCAAGAGAGGCAAACGGTGACAGAGAGAGACAGAGACAGAGGAAGGGGTGGGGGCGCAGAGACGGGGACAGGAAGAAGCAGAGAGACCTTCCACCACCTCAGCCCTACTTTCACTGACTCAGGGACTGCAATGAGAGCCAGGCATGAAACCAGCTTTGTGGGAAGATTAAGCCTGGATGCAGGGCCTGGGGAGGAAAACCCCTCCAGCTGGCAGTTTAGGAAGGAGATGTTAACTAGATGCTAGGATCCTCCACCCTTTCA
The DNA here is from genome assembly GCF_050624435.1 of Tenrec ecaudatus. Classification (NCBI taxonomy): domain Eukaryota; kingdom Metazoa; phylum Chordata; class Mammalia; order Afrosoricida; family Tenrecidae; genus Tenrec; species Tenrec ecaudatus. The sequence continues at coordinate 109,546,034 of NC_134545.1, read as the reverse complement.
GAAGCCCCTGTCTGCCGCCTCGACTCGGCTTGGCTGGGGCAGCGCGGTGCAGAAAGCCGGCTCAGGGGGCAGAACCAGAGCACCACCCTCGCTGCGACCCTATTGATTGTCCAGCAGCAACTGAACACCACTCATGTCCAGCGGCTCCAGCTCAAATCCTGGAACTGCGAGATACTCAGGGGCTGCAGCTCTCCAGGCCTTTGTTCTGAGGCACCTCTGGGCGGTCCCAACCTCCCACCTGTCCATTGGCAGCCCAGCACGTTAACCATTTGCACCCCAGGGACACACACAAACTCAAGCAGTCACTGCCATCGATTCCAATGCATAGCAGCCCCAGAGGACAGGGTGGACCTGCCCCTGAGCATTTCCGAGACTATAACTCTGCGTGGAAGTAGAAAGTCTCGCCTTTGTCCTGCAGATCAGCTGGTGGCTTCAAACTGCCGACCTTATGATGGGCAGCCCAATGCATAGCCGCCATGTCACCAGGTCTCCTGCCCAGGACATAAAGACTTGCTATTTCTGCTATGCCACGTCTCAGAAGCATTGAAGTCTCGCATATTATGATTTTATATATAAACATATGTCCCACAGAGTCACTGTATTTGGCATAAGATCTTCCAAAAATGGGTAAAGAAGCCAACGAAAATTACTCAGTGTCCCAGAGTGAGCCCCAACCAGGTTCCCTCTCCATGTGTTTATCTGGACACATATACAATTTTTACAGCCTTATGAAGTACAGCCCATTTTGTAGTCTACTCTCATCATCAAGTAGATGGCGAATGTTACTGCACCTGCTTAAGTCGGCTGTGGGAACATGGCGTTTAATAAATACTTAGAAGGTAATTGCTTTTAATGGGACCCGATTTATTTAGCCCTCTGCCTCTCGCATTGGGTGTTTGCTTGGCTTCTCTGCGTCCCGCTGTTAGGGACGCCATCGCACACACGCTCCTTGTCCCTGCAGCCCTTTGGGCCCGAGGCTGTCCCATGGGACAAAGAGCAGGAGCTGAGGCCCCTGGGCTGCAAGGAGTGTGAAGAACGCCAAGGTTTTACTTCCGATCGCCCCCGTGGCATCCAAAAGTCCTTACAAGAAACATACGAGCACCACCGCTCACCCTTAATCCTGCCAAGCCCTCGAATTCGCTCTGAGAAACCTCCACTGCGTTGATAAGCCGGAAGGGATCTCAGGACAGAACTGCATTTGCTCACTGGTAATTCACGGGCGCGGCTCCGAGGGCACGCTGGGTTCGGGCTCGCATTTGGTGAGCACATTCTCATTCTCTTACGGTGCCTTTCCACACACTCCCTGAGCCGCAAGCCCTCCTCACGGAACGCCACAGGCATGCTCCCGCGCCTGCCAACACGGGCCAGAGGGTGACCTGGCCCAGGGACTGCTGAGTCTTCTTCTCAAGACACATCCCTGCGGCCTCCTCTGCCCTCCTTCTCCCAGTTCACCTGCCCTCACCTCTCTGACCAGCGGAAAGGAATTTTCATGTCAGAGTAATGAAGGGACCTTCCCCCCGCCCCCACAAATAATCCACGTCCCACCTCAGCATCACGTACTGAGGAAGCCGAATGCCCCTTCCACATATCTGAAATGCCACAGATGCTGCGTGCGATGCGACTGAGTCCTCTGCCTCTGGACGGTCTCTGCGGCCCCTCTCGAGGCCATGCCACCTTGAACCCACAGCACCCCACCTCCTGATAAGTGTCGCCATGGGTACCTCTGACTCACAACAACCTCCCCCCGACCCCTCCCCCCAGTGCAGAGCAGAGCCGCCTCGGCTATTAACAAACAAAATACAATAAAACTGATTCCATCCCCCATGAAGTCCATTCTGACCCAGAGCCGCCCTATAGGACAGAGTGGACCTGCCCCATGGGGTTTCCAATGCCGTAGCCTTTATTGAAGCCCACTGCCTCATCTTTCTTCCATGGGGCAGCCAGTGAGTTTGAACTGCAGACCTCTGGATTAGCAGTGGGGCTCTTAACCACCGCGCCACCAGGGCGCCTGGGTTTCCCAAGGGCCTGCAGCTATCTGTGCAGAATATGTGCTTACACCAGAGTCTGTGCTCCCATCCTGACTGCAAGGCACGTACCCAGAATATGGTCTCCTCTTGTGATCATGTCCAGCCCTGTGTCATCTTTCCCTTCCTGCCCATCTCAGTGCCCTCGGTGGATGCCAGCCTGCGTCCAGGGTTCCCGCAGCCCAGCTCTGTGCGATGCTTCTTCATGTCTCGTCCCTCTCCACTATCTTTCACTGCTCCAGAAAAAAATACAAGAGCCGACCTAAGTTCACCTAGTTATCCAAAATGCCATAAAAGTAACAAGTTGAAATGATAAAGCTCCGCTTCTTTGCAGTATTCAAAGAGGGCCCGGCCCGTGCATCATGGTTAAGCAGTTGACTGCCCGTTGCCACTCCATGTGAGTCAGCTGTGACAGGAGGCTCCCGAAAGATGGAGGACTTGGGAACTCTCTGGGGTGGTTCTAGTCTGTCCTGCTGCTGCTGCTGCTGCTGCTGCTGCTGCTGCTGCTGCTGCTGCTGCTGCTGCTGCTGCTGCTGCTGCTGCTGCTGCTGCTTCTAGGTCCCGTCAAGTCGGTTCTGATCCGTATCAGACCCATGCCCAGCAGAGTGATGCACCACTCGGCCTGTACCATCCTCACTTCAGTCCTGAGCCAGAGCCCATTGTTGCAAACACAGTGTCAACTCAACCTGCCCACGGTCTTCCTCCTTCTCACTGCCCCTCCACTGAACCAAGCATGGTCTCCATCTCCGGGGACTGGTCTCTCCTGACGACAGGTCCAAAGTGCACGATCCACAGTCCCTCCTCCTTAGAAGCCCTTGTGTTTCGGTGAGGCCCAAGGACATCTGAGCCCGTTCCATTGGAGCAGGAAGCTTTCTGGTTTCTCTTCTCTGCCTATCGCCCTTGTCCGAACTTCTGGGGGGGGGGGGGCACCTACCGGGCAGTGACGCCAGCGCGCTCTCCTGGCGCCAGTCCTCGCGGGCACTCTCAGTCGGTACGTGGGAGAGAGCAGCGAGTTCCATGCTGCTTTTTCCATGCTGAAGAACTCTTCTCCGAGGCCTGACTTATTAAGTTTTTATCAGAAATTGATGTTGAATTTTCTCAAAGGTCCGCGGGGAATTTGCGGAGGGGTTTTCCTCTTGTAATCTACTAGTGAGAAATATTTTATTAATAGATCTCTGAATATTAAAACCTTATTGTGTTACTGAAATAGACCTATCTGGTATAGGAAACCATTGTTTTCTATCTGCTATATATTATTGAGGGCTTCTTGGTCTTTGATTCAATGGCTCCAGACAGGGGCTCACCAGGTGCGGGTCCCACCCACAGGGCCAGCCCCTCTCTCTCACCAGCGAGGCGGGGTGGCGGTTTCTGAACGCGAGCTGCCCTCCGTGGGTTTTTTCATTTCAAACCAAAGATAAAACTGCAAAACTCACCAAGGAACACGCCCCCCCCCGCCCCGCCCCTCGCTCCCAGCCTGCCATGATTCCTATTGGATGACTCGCCAGGGAGTTGTTGTTCTTACAAGACTGAAGGTCCTCGCCCTCAAATGCTGAAGAATTCTAAGATTATTCTAGAAGAAGAGGAGGAAGCGAGGGGCAGGCACAGGAGATTAGTTTAAAAGTAGCATAGTTTAAAAGTAGCACAGAGCTGACCGTAATTAAACCTTAAACAGCTTTGGAAATGTCTCCCCATGCTGACTGGTCTCTATGACCCTTCTCTTTCCTTAAGCAAACACTAAAGTGTCCATTGATTTAAGAGTGAAACTTTGTTGCCAGTTGGTACTGCGGTTGTTCTAGAATCTTGAGTCAATTTAAGGATACTAAGCGTGAAGGGTTGGAATCTAGCCTGTCAATCAGGTCACAGACTGATTGAGGCCTCCTTGTGGACATGGCCTTCTCATGAGGAGTCTGGGAGTTTTCCTTTCTTCCTCCCTGGAGGCCTGACACTCTCTCTCTGCTTCACCTTCCTGCTGACAGCTACAGGGAGCCATGCCGATGGCAGCCGGAGGCCTGGAGATGCGTCCACCACCACTGGATCCACAAGACTTTCCTCCCACCGGCCTGTGATCTTCCTGCATTCTGCATCATTGCACGTGCGCGTGAGTCTGAAGAGGAATTTATGAACTAGTACTGGACATATGCGCTTGATCTGGAGTGGGCTTGGATGTTTTCTTAATGTACAATTGCTCTTTGATATAAAAGTCTCTCTTGCACACAAATCCAGTGTCTCTAGATTTGTTTCTCTAGCCTAGTGATTCTCAACCTGTGGGTTGTGACCCCTTTGGTGGTTGAATGACCCTTTCACAGGGATTGCCTAAGACCATGGGAAAACACATATTTCCCATGGTCTTAGGAACCGAGACGCTGCTCCTCTACCCATCTCCATGTGGGTCCCCCACATGCAGATATGCCCATATCTAAGTACCTGGCATGAAGACTGTTACCATGCTACACCATGCTCCCAGATAAAATTTCATTTATTTGTCATTAGAAATAAATATTTCTAAATAGTTAATTACATATTGTTTTCATGATGAATCACAATGCTTTAATTATGTTCAATTGGTAACAATGAAAATACATCCTGCATACATACATACTTACATGATGATTCATAACAGTAGGAAAATTACAGTTATGAATTAGCAGCAAAAACAATTTTATGGTTGGGTGTCACCACCAAATGAGGAGCTGTATTAAAGGGTCGAGGCATTAGGAAGGTTGAGATCCACCGCTCTAGCCAATCCGGCCCAAGGCAGTACTCAAGGTTGCAGAGTAGAACTGAGCACTCTGGGCTGCTTTCCTTTACAAGAGCAGTGGCCAGGCCTCTCTTGCGCAGAGCCAGTGGCTGAGTTTGAGCCACAGCCTCTGAATTAGTGCCCCACCCGGTTCACACATCAAGTTGACGTCAATACACAGCCAATGTCTAGGACAAAGCAGAACTGCTCCCATGGGTCTTCCAAAGCTGGGAATCTTGACACTCCTGAGGAGTGGTTGCTGGATTTGAACTGCTGACCTTGCAGTTAGCATTCCAGTGCCTAACCCACACTCCCACATCGCCACTGTGTCCTCATGTCACTGCCATCAAGTCTATGTCGACTCACAGTAACCTTCTAGGACAGGGGGAACCTGTACGGGCAGTCTGAGACTGTAGCTCTTTACAGGAGTGGAAAGGCTTAGCGTTCTTCCACAGATCATCCGGTGGTTTTGAACTACTGACCTTGTACTTAGGAGCCCAACATGTTACCCACTGTGCCACCAGGTCCTGAACATCGCCACCAGGTGAGCAGAAATTACTTTCATCACCACAGACCTTTAATGTGACAGCTGGTTTCCATTTATAACCAGGGAGTTATATTAAGCAAGTCTTTTTTAATAAATCATTTTATTGGGGGCTCTTACAGATCTTGTAACCATCCATACATCCATTGTATCAAGCACATTTGTACATGTCTTGTCATTTCCAAAATTTCTTCTTTCTATTTGAGCCCCTGGTATCCGCTCCTCTTTTGTTCCCTCGGGCCACCTCCCTCCCACCCTCACGAACCCTTGATAAATGATCGATTATTTTTATTTTCGTATCTAACACTATCCACTGTCTCCCTTCACCCACATTTCTGTTGGTCATCCCCTGGGGGTGGGGCATTATATGCCAATCATTGTGATTGGATCCCCCTTTCTCTCCCTTCTCCCCCCACCTTCCCCCTAGCCTCTTTTTATCGCTACACCCATTATTGTTCCTGAGGAGTTTATCTGTCCTGCATTCCGTGTGTCGAGAGCTCTTATCTGTACCAGTGTACATGCTCCAGTCTAGGCAGATTTGTAAGGCAGAGCTGGGGTCATGACAGTGTGGAGAGGAAGAATAAAGAACTAGAGGAAAGTTGTATGTTTCATTGGTGCTATGCTGCACCCTGACTGCCTCATTCCTTTCTTGTGACCCATCTGTGAGGGTATGTCCAATTGTCTAAGGATGGGCTTTAGGTCTCCACTCTGACCCCCCTCATTCACATTGATATGATGGTTTGTTTGGGGTCTTCTGATGCCTGATACCTGATCCCCTGGACACCTCGTGATCACACAGTAGGTGTGCTTCTTCCATGTGGGCTTGGTTGCTTCCCTGCTAGATAGCTGCTTGTTTTTCGTCAAGACTTTAAGACCCCAGACACGATATCTTGTAATAGCCGGGCGCCATCAGCTTTCTTCACCACAGTAGCTTATGCACACGCTTTGTCTTCAGTGACTGTGTCAGGAAGGTGAGCATCACAGAATGTGGGGTTGTTGTGGTTCTTGATTCCAATCGAGTCAACCAGGCTATTTTCTTCTCTTTTTTCATTTCCTCAATCAAGATCCTCATTTTGCGTATTCATATTTCCTTTCTTTTGCCCCTGAATTAGTTTTGCTAGTGGTGGGCCTACCTTAATGTACATGTATTTGTTTCCAAAGTTCTTCAATTCAACTAGTTGACTTTTTTCCTTGTCTGTATCCTAATTCATAAATTTCACTCCTTGAAATCTTTTTTAATTCCTCTTTTTAACATTACCTTAGACTTTGGACACCAAATGTGTTTTTAAATTTTAAACAGAATGCTTACTAGTTCTGTTATGTATTCATTCTCGTCCAATAAAATATATATTTAATGTGATGCATTTGGCCTCGTCCTTCATCCCTGCCTCTCAGAGATAGCCTGGTATTTGTAGCCTCTGGACTCACAGGTGAGTTCTTCTTTTACTTCTCAGCATAGGAGGGAATTCTCACGATTGTTTCTGATTACAATGCATGCCTGTTTGGGAATAATTATGGATGTGCTGTGTTCAGACTGTCCTTCACAAGAATCCACTAAGCATTGCTTTTTGATCAAAAAAAAATGTTAGTGGTGAATTTTTACCATTAAATTCCAGCAATGCCCCTTGTACAATAGTAGTGTTCACGACACATGACTGAATGTTGAACAGCTTCTATGTATTCCGTGCTAATTCCCAATTCTCTGTTTATCCACGTCCATTTCTCAGAGCTGACTCAAAGGCAGTGAGTCTGGAGCTTGGTTTAGTCTCAAGCAGCTCCATCTTAAAGTCGCTCCCCACAAACCGAAAGCTCCCTCCCCTTCATCTTGTCTTCTCATTTACCTTCATTTCTTTATAGCCTGATCATCACTATTTATGCTCCAGCTTTCCCTAATCAGCTTTCTCCATAGTGAATTTTGCCTCTTATCAAGACCCAAAGAACCCATTTGGAAGTTCTCAAAGTGGGCCTTGTTCCTGGCTTCCTGCTCCTGCCCGTTTTTCAATCCTGTCCATTTCTTCTACTTCAGAGGCACCATGTCAATCCCTTCTCATTTGATAGTGCCTTTCCATCCACTCTGAAAAATCTATCATTTCTCTCTTGACTTCTTTCTAGCTTCTCTATAGCTATCTATCTATCTATCTTCTATCGGTCTTAATGTTTCCTTGCCTCTTGTCATCTCTTCCTAAAAGAATCTCTATCCTGGCCTCGATTTGCTCCTGTGGTCCTCAGGGATTAAGGGGATTAAGGGACATGGGTCCCACACCACACCCACCTGCTGTCAAACTTCCCTCTGCAGAAGCTGCATCTTCTGAATGTCAGCGCACTTCTCCTGTAAAACAAGCCTAACACATTCCTCTCCTTCCATCTTAACCCATTTACTGATTTTTTTTGTTGTTGTTATTATCTAAAAGCTTAAACCAGATCATTAGTATTAAGTCATTTGCTTACATTATGCATGTTTTGCTTTCAATAATTCGTTTTCCTATTTGGGTTGTTTTTAATCACAGCAACAACCACGATTTAAGCTCCACGCGCTCTGCAGGTGGTGTGTGGGTGACCGGTGGATCCCATGATTCCACCATCTTCTCAGCGCTGACAGGTCTGTGTCTTCATGGGATTTTCCCAGAAGGGGACATAAGCACCATGGCTTTCCCATTTCCTCCTGTGTCCGAAAAGGTTATGCTTCACCGCCATCAAGCGCAATGAGCAGGCGCCTAAACACCTATGCTCTGTCTGGCGCCAGGAGACACAGTGGGGACAGAGCTTCTGCAGATGGAGTCTTGGAGAGTGCGGCGTGGCACTGCGGTGTGGCACTGCGGCGTGGCACTGTCTGGGTTAGGAATACAGCCTCGCCTCAAAACATATCCCTGCCAAAGCTCTGTAAACAGCCATCTGTGGTTACCTTGCCTGATTCCTAGTGAAAACACCACCAGACCCCCATATGTCCCCTGGTAAAGCTGATGGTGGGAGACAACGGAAGGGTCCTGGGGTTAAAAATGTACTATCGAAGGTACTCACCTAAGGAATGAAATAAAACAAGAAACCAACAGATCTGTTGGAAATCGCCAGTGCTTTGGAGAACAGAACATGAGCTGTGTGCTCCTCTTGCAGTGAGACTCTGGACCCCTTCACGGGCGAGTCAGGCTGGGTTCGGTTTGTGTGTTCTCTGCAGGTAGAGACACAGTGTCCCCTTTCAGCATGGAGGACAGTGTCTTTGATCTGTCCACTCTCCGCTCACCTTCGAGAGCTCCATTATACGTAGATTGGACCTCTGGCCCTGCAAGGACGACTACTTTACTGCCCCAGCGTCTTATTTCCAGATCTCTTTTCTATCTCTCTTCTTCTCTTTCTCTTCGCATCTCTGTGTTTCAAGCTCATCTGCCACCTCCCAATATCAGCACTCCACGGTGAATGGCCCACAAGGAAGTGCTTATTAAATTACCCGTCCGCTTGCCGTCTTGCATAAGTCTTCATTCCTGCCACTTTCTACCATGCCTGCTCTGATTTCCTGAGCCCAATGTCTCCAAAAACCTTACTGAAACACAGAAAGCTTGCAAATGTCTAGAACTTTCCGTTTCTTGTCAGTACTTCATGTCTCAGGAAGATGTTTGCCCTGAATGATCAGAAGTCAGGATCTCCTGATTACAAGTCCTTGTTCCCTGCGTGTCCCTACAGAGGAAGGTCTATTTTTACCAGTTGTTCTCAGTTGCTATGGCTTTTGTCACGGAACAAGTGTTCCGGGCATGGTGGGCTAAAGGATTCAGGGGAAATTAAGTGTTTACTCTGACTGAGCTTGGCCGGATGGCTCACCCCACAGTCAGACTGACAAGGACACGGAGCTGGGGGGGATCCCATGGAGAAACTCTCTGTTGTGTGAGGAGGTTCTGCGCTGAGTAGTGTGTTTGGCATTCCAAACTTCAGGAGCAGACCCCATCCCCTGCCTGGCCCAGCCCAGATGTGTTTTCCCACCATCCCAAGACTCCTTGGCCCCAGCCCAAGCCCAGGACCCCCTATTGTTAGGGAATAATAGGGGGTCCTGTTTCTAGATTGTTCTCCAATAAGCACCTTCCTGTGTTGCCAGATCTGACTCAGATGGACCACTATGCAGAAAAGGCAGATGACATCTTTTCTGTCTTGGTCTGGGGAAGTCACTGTGATCCTAGGCCCCACTCTGGCTTGTTTGTCTCCACGTCCACCCATGAGCCTAGGCACCGAGGGGCTAGTGGATGTGCCCCCACTTGAGAATGAGGCGGGAGGGAGTGGCGCAGGGGAGGAGACACAGGGGAGAGGGTCTTGATTCTCCCAACTCAGCCCCACCACCAGAGAGCCCTTCTGCAGGGGTGCTGGCCTGGGGATGCCTAGCCGGCAGAGCCAGCTAGGACCTTTGCCTCTGGAGCGACCACCAGCTCTCCAGCCTCAGACGGAGGTGAGCAGACATTACCAGGCCCTGTGGCAGCACCTGCTGGCGAGAAGCAGAACTCCAATACCCACTGAGTGCTCCAGGGAGATTCCAGAAAGATCTATGCCCCCACCAATGCGCGGGGCAACCACCACTTTGACAAGTCACTCCCCAATCCATAGATCCTCAGAAGGGCACCTCTTGGTAAAAACGCAATCTCCCCAGATATCCACCATGGCCACCACCCTGTCCCCTTGGCCCTCCTTGCAGAGGGGCCCACTCGGGCTCTTGACAGGCTGCAGGAAGGCTTTTCAGGGAGCTGGGCGGGCGCCTCTCCCCGACTGCATCGATCCCCTCTAATGAGGCGGCTGCAGCTGCAGTTAATGGTGGTGCTTCGCGCTCAGGACAAGTGGGGAGATTACCAGCCCCAAGAGCTTCAAGGGAGCTGGCCAGCCCGAGCCCTCCGGGCAAGGACGCACTAGAGAGGTCACTGTATCAAACGAGGGGGAGAGGCCGGGCGGCCGGAGACGCAGCCTGAGTGGCTCTTTCTTTCTCTTCTTTTTTCCCTTTTTCTTCCAGTGGCAATGAAAGCGTCAACAAAGCCATTACCTTCTGCTCATCCTAACCCCCTGACCCCGTGCCCTGCTAGCCAGGCGGGCCGCCTCCTGACTCATCGGGGGCCACTACCCCCCCCCCCAATTAGTGGGGTTTCATCCAGGGCATGGATAGAAGCCTGGTGCTGGCTCCGTGTGAGCCAGGGGGTCTCACAGCAGGAGGCTGCCTTAACCCTGTGCCCCAGTGAGGGGCCCTGGAAGCCACTGACTCTGTTTTTCCTGATGCTGCATTCGAGGTGTGGCTGCCACCTCCACCTCCACTTGGCCATCTGATTGGGGCCAGAGCAGAGGCCTTGAAGGGTGGAGTGAGCAGGGGGGGGGGGGGGGGAGGCTGACCTGCAGAGGTTCCCAAATGCTCACAGTCATATGTTTTCACGGAAACACAGCCACAGGTACGAGGAGGATGAAAATGAAAATAAGCTGGCAGATGCCTCCAGGGTCAGGCATGTTGTACACTCTGAACTGTAATCACATAATGGGCTGGGGGCCAGGAGGGGACTCCGATGCTGCAAGAAGCTTGGGGCACACAGTCCGGGGTGGGAGGGGTGGTGCGAGGGCAGCCGGGGTGCAAGCAACCGCCCTCTGCTTCACCAAAGATGCCCCAACTACTATTTATTTTAATGCTGTAAATAAGCAATTTAAATATTATCCTACTTCCATAATAAGTCACATGGCAAGCCGATACCCTGCAGTTATAACAAATTATTTATTAGGTGTTTAGAAATTCTAAGGCAGCATCTTTGTAATGAGGAGATCTCTGTTGGGTCAGATCATTAAAAACATGGGGGTCGGGGGGCAGGGGACACCCCCTTCGTGAGCACGTGATGTCTGAGATGCAGCGAGAGACACGTTCCCTTTGTCGATTTTGCAAGGCTGGGTGAAGGGTTTACTTAGCAGTCCTCCAGCCAAAGGACAACACGCCCCCTAACCACACCCGTGGGCCATCCCAGGCCCTCCTCCAGATTTACCAGAGGGGGGCGGAGAGGAAGTCCAAGTCCAGGGCCGACAGACTGGGCAGCGCCATAGGCAGCCAGGCCTCGAGTACGCACTTTCGTAGGAGCCAGCCGATGCGGAGCAGGTCCAACGGAAGGGGTGGCCTCTCCACACCAGGAGCTTCCTGCGTTGTTTCTGGAAAAAGGCCCCCGAGATCCAGGGGGCTGCTCCTCTCAAGCAGGGTCTCCTCAGCCACCACTAGGAGCCTGCAGGTGGGTCCACCACAGGGCCCCCACCCGAACCCCCGAACCCTGCTGTCCACAGAGTTCCCTCAAATAGGAGCATCACACTCAGGACCGTGAAAGAAATACTTTAAAAATGGAACTGTTCCTGTGCAGAAGTTCCCTGAGATGGCCCAGCTCCGTCTCTCCTGTGTTACTCCACGTAGACCAGAGAAACAAATGCATAGACGCGCATATGTGTATAAAAAAGACCTTTACATACAAGAGAAGTTGTATATTGAGAAACATCCCAGCCCAGTCCAGATCAAGTCCATAAGTCCAATATTAACCCATATGTCAATACTAATCCATAAATCCCTCTTTAGACTCACACAGTCATGCAATGACGCCGAAAGCTGGAAGATCACAGGCCATTGGGTGGAAAACCTTGTGGATCCAGTGGCGGTGGAAAGAACTCAAAACTGGTGTGACTCCTCCAGCTCCAGAGCTCTGGCTCCATCAGTGTGTCTCCATGTGGCTTGTCAACAGGAATGCCTCCCAGGGAGTGAGTCTGTGTCCTGCCTCCTGCGAGGTATTTATCTCCTTAGCGCCTCCAAATGAGGTCATCAAGCTGCGACCTGACAGGCTAAACTCCACCCCTTGACTCTTACTAGTCTCAAACTGACAACAGACGATGTCATGGCCACATCTTCCTTGCGGAGGGACTGCAGAAATCCCTCCGAGTGGCTGACCTGTTGGGTATGTTACCAGGAGGGACCAGCCCTGGAGAAGGAAGACAGCCAGCGGCTGGGACGATGGGCTCAGACACAGGAGCCCTTGTGAGGACGGCAGGGAGTGGGCAGCGTTCCCTTCTGCCGCACAGAGGGTCACAATGAGTAGGAACGCACTGGACGGCACCTAGTGGACAGCACTGATGGATGATGAAGCAGGGGAGTACTCCCGTAGATGGTCCAAACCCCACCCAGAGGGACTTAGGGAGAAAACCCTGGGATCATCCTCAAACTCCATGGAGTCCTCCCACGGGGAATGCCTGGATTCACCCTGAGTCAGTATCAACACAATGACGACTGCACGCAGCAAACACACACACGTACTTGAAGCCAGTGAAATCTGAAGAGTCTACACTTTCGCACTGGCTGGCTGGCTGGGATCTCGCACTACCACCCCCCCTGCAGCGAGGTCATTCTGGCCTTCTGCCACCCTGTAGTGATCCAAAACATCTCCCCGTGGAGGGAAGCTGGGGGCGTGGGACCTGGTCCCCCTCTGTCATCATTCTTGACGTGGCGCGTGAATCTACGGGTCTCGAAATGAACGGGCTCTGTGGGGAAACAATGGTCCCTAAGACCCTGGGCGTTGCTGGCCCCATCATGAGGGGTGACCAGTTGGCTCTGAGGTGCACCTGGGACACTCTGGCCTCCGCTGTCAGAGAGTCCCTCCGCATCCGCTTTTCTGGAGCCGTGACTGGCTGTGTTAGAGTTGAGCAGCGTGAGCCACAGCCCCGCGGCCCGTGCTCTGTGTCGGAAATGCACAGGCTCCTGTGTCTCGGCCCTCAGACACGGCCAGAGCAGAAACTCCGGAGTGAGGGAGGGGTGTGTGTCTGTATTTTCATCTCAGAGTCGCCGCTCAGGTGTGTCTTTTGGGGGCCACCATTCTCCCTCCTCTGCCAACTGACCTCCCAACAGCTAAGGTGGGTGGGAGAGGCTCACCCCCCGGGGCCTTCTCTGGACACTGCCTCCTCTCCCCAGTCTGAGTCTGACAAGACCAACCCCAGCAGTGGGCTCAGGAGCAGCTCTGAGGGTGAGAATCCCAGGGAGACTGCCCACGTCTCCCATTTCCACCAACTTCTCGGTGGGTGGGCCAGCACTACAAGCAGGAGACACCCACCCCGCGGAATGGCCCTCTGCAGTCCTCAGAGTGGGCCTGGGACGTGCTGCTGCCACGAGGGTCGCAGCGTTGGCTTCAGGTGCACAAGAGGCCCTTAGGCAGAGTCCACGCATGGCAGACACACTACCAGGCAGCACGTCTCTGGTCACAGGCCGGGTGGTCAGAGGGGTGCTCACACAGGTCTCGCCGGCGCAGTTCTGTTTTTCAACACAACATCTTCCTGTTCTTCAGCTGAAGTTCAGACTGCCGAGGGGGAGAGTCTGCTACAGGCCTGAACGTTCAAACCCTTCGGAGAGGAGGCGAAGCAGCAGAGGAGACCCCAAACTGCCCGCTTGGCCCCTTCGGATTGATGCTGCTGAACATCATGGTAGCTTTGCTTAAAAGGAAAATCACTTCTTTATTACAGTGAGAAATGACTGTGGGAACCAAGGATTTCAGTGCCGCCGTCGTGAAGAGAATGGATTTTGTTCCTGAGCATGTTCGTTTTGCGCATAAAAGAAGAAAGCATGCTGAGAGACACAGCACTGGTTCCTGCCTAGCCTTCCAGTTTGCCAGGGGCGGGGGTGGAGGGATGCCAGTTGCAGTTCAAAACCACCAGATGCTCATTGGGAGAAAGATGAGGCTTTCTCCTCCCATCCAAGAGGCCGTCTTGTACACCCACGGGGCACTTCTCCCCATCCCACAGGCTCACTGTGGTTCAGAGTGACTCAGGGGCTGGACTTTGGGTGTGTTGCTGTCATTGCTGCTTGGAATGGCCCCTTAAATAACCAGAAGTACTAGTTTTTGACATCTATATCTGCTAGGAACTGGAAACAGGGAATCCAGGGCAGATGATCCCTTCAGGACCAGTAGTGAGAGTGGTGATACCAGGAGGGCAGAGGGAGGGTGGGTTGGAAACGGGGAGTTAATGACAAGAATCTACATGTGACCTCCTCCCTGGGGGACAGACAACAGAAAAGTGGGTGGAGGGAGACATCAGACAGGGCAAGATATGACAATAATTTATAAATTATCAAGGGTTCATGAGGGAGTGGGCAGTGGGGAGGGAAGGGTAGGGAAAATGAGGACCTAATACCAGGAGCTTAAGTGGAGAACAAAGGTTTTGAGAATGATGAGGGCAATGAATGTACAAATGTACTTTACACAATTGATTTGATGTATGTATGCATGGATTGTGATAAGAGTTGTATGAGCCCCTAATAAAACAATTAAAAATATTTAAAAAGAAATTTCTATCTGTTAAAATAACCTTATCCAGCTTGCTTAGCTAGGCCACAGGACAGCTGTAGAAAGCCTTCACCCTGGGCCTTGGCGGTCCTTTTGGGACAGAGCCATGCATTAGGACATGAAGCTGTCCTTTGAGTTCACGTTCTCAACAGGGCCCCGCAATCGTGGGAGCCCTTCTTCCTCAGGACTCACGTGCACCTTGAGAGAACAGCGCCACCAAGCCTGGAGGGAAGGACTGTGCTGGGCTTGGCTCACAGGAAAGGACCCAGGACGGGCCAGCAGGGAAGCTCCTGCCACCTTCTCGTGGTGGTCTCCCCAGCGAGCCTCTCTGTTACTCCAGGACCATGTGTTTTGGAAGCTTCTGGGCTCCTCTCACGTCACTTTCACAACTAGAGAGAGAAGAGTTTCCTTAACTGCATCGGATTTAAGGCGTGTGACAACTGTATGTGCCGACATGCTGGACCTAACCCAGAGGAAACAAAGCAACTCCGTCTGTAGAACGTGATGACGGACAAGCTCGGCATCATCCGTCAGAACAGGGGCAGGGGCCGACTGGGAACAGATCATCCATGGCCATGTGCAAGCTCACGTTGAAGCCGATGAGAATTAGCACAAGTCCATGAGACCCAGAGTATCCACCCTGCATGTAAAACAACACGTCAAGAGGAGAGAAGACACTGACAGTACCACGGACTGCTCAAAGGACAAGCCGTCTGTCTGGGAAGAAGGGAGACCAGAGTGCTCTGTAGAGCCTAGGACGGCGAGACTTCATCTTGCACGCTTTGGACATGTTGTTGGGAGAGACCGGTCCCGGGAGCAGGGCTTCGTGCTCCGTGAGGTGGAGGAGAAGCGGAAAGGAGGAAGGCCCTCGAGGAGGTGGCCTGGCTGCCACGACGGGCGTCAGATCAACTGTACGATGACACGGGACCGTGCACTCTTCTCTTCCGTTGTGCACCGGGTCGCTATGGGCTGGAACTGACTCAATGGCACCTCACAACAACAACAACCCAACAGGCTTGACACACTGGAAGCCGAGGACAGAGAAGATGGGCTGTAGCAGGGCATCAAAGCATCATGCACAGAGATGGCAAGGGCTCGCGGCCAAGGCCCGGAAGTGGGCAATGCTCAACCATTTCAGTCAGCACTCGTGGCACTGAAGACAGAAGTCCGAGCCACACTGAAGGCATCGGCCAACAATAAATAAAACAGGACAGAAAGCCAGCTGGGATATTTCTACAAACAGACGCTCTGCAAAGGCCTTCCACGCTGGGGCTCCTCACCAATCTTCGAAAGCGTGGAGGAAACGGAGATTCCAGAGCACTTCATCGGTTCATGCAGAACCCGCGCGCACTGACCATGAGGCAGTCGTCCAAAGGAAATGAGGGACTCACACGTGGTTTTAAAAGCAGGAAAGGGAGTGTGTCCTCTGGCCATACTGATTCCATCTGTCTACTGGGAAAACCATTGGAGAAGCTGGACTGCATGGAGGAGCAAAGGGCGTCCGGTTGGAAGAGGACCCGGGGAGAGCCTGCAATGTGCAGACGGCGTAACCCGGCTGCCTGCTGAGCGTGAAGAGGATTTGAAACCCCTTACAGGGGTCAACATCCTCACATCGGAACTGACAGACACCACCATCATCAAAGGAGACGATAACGAATTTTACCTACATCCCCAGTCAACGCTTCCGCCAGCTGCCATGAGGATATGGCATTGGGCACATCTTCTACGAATGACTTCTTCAGGGTGTTCAAAATCAAATATGTCACTTTGGGTACTAAGGTGTGCTTGACCCCAGCCATGGCATCTTCAATCACGGTGTGCGTGCGTGCGTGTGTGTGTGTGTGAGAGAGAGAGAGAGAGAGAGAGAGAGAGAGAGACAGAGAGAGAGAGAGAGAGCTGGCCAACAAACATGGAAGAAGGTGTGCTTCCGGGTTGCATCCTCTCACCATCCTTATTCAAGGTGTCCGCTGAGCAAATCATCCGGGAAGCTGGACGATATGGAGAAGAATGTGACATCGGGGTGGAGGCAGGCTATGGACAAACTATGGAGACGACTCGCCCTTGCTCGCTGACAGCGAGGAGGGCTCACAGCTCGTGCTGACGGAGAACAAGGGCTGTAACAACCTAAAGCCCTCACAGCTGTACCGTCATGATAAATGGAGGAAAGGCTGAAGTGATCAAGGATTTAGTCTCACTTGGATCCACAATCGGTGCAGATGGTAGCAGCAATTAAAAGATTTGCATTGGGTAAATCTGCTTCACAGGACTTTAATTTTTAATGTTGAAAAGTAAAGATGTTACTTTGAGGACTAGGGTGTGCCTGACCCAAGCCAGGGAGTTTTCAGTTGCCTCGAATGCACAGGAAAGTTGGACACGGAAGAAGGAAGCCTGAAGAACCCGGGCATCTGGACTAGGGTGCTGTGAAGAATATTGGAAGCACCACCGACTGCCAAAAGGACCAACTGATTTGTCCTGGGTAAAGTAAACCAGAGTGCCCTTTGGAATCACGGGCACGAGACTGGGTCCCACCTAGTGTGGACACGCTTACAGAGAGAGCCGGCCCTCGAAAAGGTCAGCTTGCTTAATAAAGCAGAGGGCAATAAGAGAGGAGGAAGTCCCCTGAGGAGATCAGCCGGCATAGTGACTGGCACAATGGGCTCAGGCAGAACCACCACGGTGAGGAGGGCACGGGCCTGAGTGGTGACCCACTGTGTCACCTGCAGGGTCCCCATGAGCCCAACAGACTTGGTGACACCCAACATTAATGGTATGGTTTCATTCATTGTAATATAAGTATCACGAATTTATTTATTCTCTTTCTCATTAAATTTTGCTTCAAATTCCACAAGCATAAATAAATGTTAATAATAACCATCCATATAAAATAAACAACTGCTATGTGGGCAAAGAATACCAGCCACACCATGGACGGCCCGAAGGAGAAACAAGTGATCCTTAGCAGTGAGACTGCCAAGACCTCTTCTCACGTCCCTGGGACATTTTATCAGCAGGGACCGTCCCTAAGAAGGACGTCGCATGTGGCAATCAGGGAAAAGTAAAAGAGCCTCCACAGGCCGGGCGGACTAACAGGGACCGCAACCACGGGCTCAGACAAAGCCACCCTTGTGAGGAGGCTGCAGGACTGGGCCTGCCGTCCTTCTGCTGTGCCTGCGGTCACTGTGAGTCTAGACTGACAATGGAACAGCATCCCCACACTACCACCCCCTGGCCGAGCCCATTCCACGGCCCTAAGAAGGGGACACGAAGACCCGCCCAGCCTAACACTGACCCCCACCCCACGGGTTGGGGAGGTTGGCTGCTGAAGGCGTGGTCCCCAGAGTGCCCTGCTGCCTGCCACACGCCCTGAACGAGACCCGGTGCTTCCCTGGACCGTAAATCACCACACCACTTCTTCTCCCGAGAAAGGCTTGGTACCAAAAACCAGAACAAAGGTGATGGCCATGTGAAGCAGCATATTCCGTGGCCTCTGGCTTCAGCCAGGAAGCTCCCAGCTTGCCTGAAAAGTTGTCTGAGACACAAAGGTGAACAGCTGCTGGGCACAGTGCAGCCTGCAGAAGAGGTGGGTAGATGCATGACCGCTGTGCCCATGCGCAGGATGACCCCTGAAGCGATAAGTCCAGGGGACACCGCCAACCGCAGGGCATGCAGTGGGTGCCTCTGTGTCAGCAAGAGATACCTTATCCAGTGTGATAGGGAGGTTGGTTGTGCCAACCTGGCCAGTGAACATATGTGAGAGCAGTGGAAGGCAGAGAGACAAATGGCTCGGCGAGCCTCGCCTCTTTTCTCTTCGATCATTGGACAAGTGTGCGGCTGCCTTGCTTGTTCTGTGCCTCCATTTTGCAAGCTACACTACCTGTCACTTGGGGTTCCTTCAAGACCTGCTTTGCCATGCCACTGGGCCACTGGAAGGTACATCTCTTGAGCTGAGGACTGTGGGACCCTGGCATCTGGCTGACTGTTGGTGACCTGCCTGCTGTTTGCTGCCTGTGGCCGGATAGTCTGAATCACTCGATGGAAGACTACCCGGCGGCCCTCAAGACTTGAAGGACGGCCAGTGTATTAGCTGTCTCATGGAAGTGAGTTGCACTGAGCCATTTGCACTGCTTTATAGATTAATTAACTGTTTATTTCTTATGTTATCTATCTAAATATATACAAAATTATTTGTGTCCTGTTTTTCCTCTCTAGCGAACCCTGTCTAACACATCCAGTGGGCCGGCTAAACCACAAGGACTTTCTGGGTCAGGTCAGGGTCACACCATGTGCCCCTGGGACCAGGGGCCAAGGACAGCTCCGGGGAGCTCAAGGACGGGCCTCTGCCCTGAGGCCTGAGGGACCCCTGGCCCCCACGCCCTAGCATAGTACCTCAATCCCCACTCCGGATTCGAACCCGTCTTCACGGTTCACCTTGAGCTCTCCTCTGCTTTCAAACCTGGAAACCCCTCATGGGCCATTCCAGAGTCGTGCCTGAAAATTACCCTCGCTAATTGCTCTGAAATAAAGAGAGCGGCTGAGCCAGGCAGCAAGGCTGAGCTCTCACCGCTCGCTCACGCTCTCTCTCTCTCTCTCTCTCTCTCTCTCTTGCTTGCTCGTGCTCTCTCTCTCTCACACTCTCTCTCCAGAAACTGTCAAGGAGAAAGCCATCCAGAGTCGCATTAAAAGAGAGCGCTGAAAGTATTTTGCTCTCTCAGGAAATGGAAAGAAAATTCACATCTTCACTTTTGTCTGCCAACAGATGTCTTCTCCTTGGAGGCCAGCCTTCTCCGGCTGCGGTTGGGTCAGGTAGCGGAGGGCTGGCTCCAGCCAGCAAACGTGCTTGAATCCCCCCTCCATTCTCCTCCCTCTCTGAAGAACACTTCATCTTAATGATATTTCCTGCAGATACACATTAATTCTACATTGTTCCGTGCACACACAATGCCAGCTCCTTGAGCCGTGGTACTCAGCGTGCATTCTCATCTTCCTGCGCCGAAGATGGAGTCTTTAGCTGCCAGCCTGTCCGCCCTGCACCAGGGGCACAGCCCTGCTCTGTCTCTGGCCCCTGCCTGGCTTCTGGAGTTTTCTTCTGCCTTTACCTGATGTGCATTCCTCTTTCCTGATCCCAGGCAGGTATTCCTGGTCCTGTGGGCAGCAGCCCACACTGCCTTGGTGCTCCCTCTGGATGGGACCCACTGCCTACTCTTCCTAAGTCAGACCTTTCGCAGCAGTGAAGGCCAGGTCCAGGTCACTGTGTGCCCTTCTCCTTGGCCCCTGTAATGAGAGAAGACACAGACAGAGCCCAGAGCCTGGCACTGGAAGTCCTGCAGGGAGATCCCCCAACAGCAAGCGCCACCATCTTTCCTGGTGTGGACACCGCTCTGGGAGGGGGGGGGGATGCTCTTCTGCTCCAGGGAGTTGTTCCGCCAGGGATCCTGGAGGTACAACGCAAGAATGGCAAGAGAAGCTGCCGTCATGGGGAAGGACCAAGCCGCCACCGTCCAGCTGCCCTTTGATGCGAATGCCAGAGCACGTCCCCTTAATTTTACAAAATGATTAAGAGACACGAAGAGTGGCCCATCGAGGCTGGGCACAAGGCAGCCCGTGGCCCTGCGCCTTTCATCCAGGAAATCTTTAGCTTAAAAAAAACACAGAGAGAGAGAGAGGGAGAGAAAAGAAAAGGGGGAGAAAAGGACATCAATCAGATATTATTTCCAATTATTTTTCAAATTGAAACAGAGTCAGGAAACACACACACACATAGGCCCGACATGATGTTTCTCGAGTTTGTTGCTGGAAGGGAAGGCCTTGCTTATATTGAAGTAAAGTTCTGAAAATAAGCAAAGAACAGATTTATTGATTTTGGGGGAGTCTGGGTGTAAAAAAGAGAAAGAATAAAGAAGTGCTCTTTGCCCGGTCTGTCCAAATGACATCCCCAGTGGCCTGGCTAATGGTGGGGGAGGGGAGGGGGCAGATGTCTACCCGGCACACGGACAGAACTGCCCTAAGGCTAGGGCTAATGGTATTGGCTGAGTCTGCTGTAAGCCTCTCTTTCCTAATAGCCAACTTTCTCTGTGCAAGAAGATAGACAGGTATTGATTGGTCCGAATGCCCTTGAGTTGACAACATCTGAGATGAAAATCCACCAGGCTACCACAAACTTTCTTCAAGTTCAATTTCTGGAATCTGATTATGACACGGGCTATGGAGCCCAGCACAGGCTCCCCGGCCTGCCTTTGTCCGACACATCACCGGGCCCTCGCCGCCCCGGTTGGCGTCTCTAATTGGAGGGCATTAAGTGGCCTCATCAAGCTGGTTATTCAAACATCCACTAGGACCCGGCAGACACTGTGTTGTGGTCATTGTCATTGTTGCTAGGGACTGGGGAGTCAGGTCCGAATCACAGAGACCTGAGGTCCCAGGGAAGGAAACACCACCCGGTCCTGGGCCACCCTCACCAGTCCTGTCACGTGGGAGCCCATCCTGGCGGGCAGTGTATCCATACACCCTGACCAGGGACTTCCCCGTCTCGGGGGGATTCCAGGAAGACATGTTCCTGGTGGGATAAAGTGGGGCGAGTCCCTGGAGCCCCTGCCCTCTCTGCGACAGGGCTGATGAATCATTGAAGCACACCATCTCTGAATGGGAACAGGCCCAGGTGCTGCTTCCGAGGTGTTTGGGAACGCCCCTGGGGGGTGTCCGACCTCCTGTTTCTTGAGCCTGCATATTCCTCTCTTACAAGCCCCAGGCGGGGGGGGGGATGGGGGTGTCACTGGGCTTTCCCCTCCACTCCCAAATCAGATGCTGAAGCTGCGATTCACATCAGGGAGAGGAAGCGGCAGCGGTGTGTGTGGACACAGTCCGGCTCTTCAGAAACATGTCTTTCTGAGGACTCCAGATCCCTCCTGATCAATACATTGACTGCAGGATAAACCCTAGTAGAGCCCGTGAAACTGCGGGGGGTGGGGGGGTGGGATGCTTTCTTCTGGTCTCTGCCAGTGGAGAGAAGCAGAAAGAGGAGAAAAACCCCAGCAGAGACATCAGGGTCTGTGTGAGGGGGTGCACGTTGACTGGTAGCTTGGTCCTTCACGGTGGCTGGGGGCTCCTTTCCCTCCTAACAAAGACCAGCTTTGTCCTCCTGTATCCTGACACTGCCCCCCCCACACCCAGTCGTCATCGCCTCAGTGCAGAGAAGGTAGGAGTCCTGGCGTCGGGACACCACGCAGCGGTCCCTTTCATTAACTGTCCCTGATGCCTCACTGAGAGGCGCAAGGCAAAAGGGTGGAGGAGGAGCCAATGGGAGGGGGGGGGGGCAGCAGCCAGGCCTGGGCATCCCCAGATACCACCCAGCAGTGGCCACTCACCAACCTGTCCTGGTAACTTTGGTAGCCCGAGCCATGGTCACCCCAACCCACGCTACCCAGGCCAGAACCAGAGGAGGCTTGGTGAACTGGAGTGGGTTCAGAGGGTAGGCAGTCAGGGGGGAGGCAGCTGAAGAGATGGTGCCAAGGCCACCCTTAGGGCCAGGTCCCCTCGGTAGCACACGGTGTGGGTGTGGGTGTGGGTATGTGCACACATATGTGCGGGTGCTCTTATGTGTGGTAGTCTCACCAACAGTAGTCCCAAATGGCCCAGGGGCCCTCTGAGTGGTCACAGTAACTGTGTTGTTCCCAAGGGCCTTTAGTCCCATGACTGCCATCCATCCATCCATCCATCCTCACAGAGATCTGCCAGTAGAACTACTCCTTTGGGTTGCTGGGCTCTTTACAGGAGCAGGCAGCCTCACCTGAGGAGCTGCTGGTGGATTTGAACCACCAACCTTGCAGTGAGCAGGGCCTTCAGTCATGGAGAGCCCATTCCAACTCCCCTTTCTCCTGAGTCCTTCTCCTGAGACAGGCCACAAACACCTGAGAACAAAGCTCTAGATGCGTCTACTTCTAACGCAGGAAGCTCAGAACAGGAAGAGTAGCCGCTGCCCCGTTGGGCAGCCCAAAGGAGACATTCCTCAGGGAGGCCCAGGGCCGAAGCCATGCATCCAGCCACCTAACCCCTGGGCAGAGCCCTCTCTGCCCCAGGAAAAGAGCAACATCTCAGATAAAGTCTTTGTAGCACACAGGGGCCAAGAAGATACCAGCCAGATTTGTGAGCAGGTGTCCGGCCGAGGCTAGACAGGAGCCTCCCAGGGGAGAGAGTGCTGATGGGCCCTTGTCCCTGCATCCACAAGAGGCCAAGCTTAAATGGCCAGTGGCCTTCTAGGGAGAGAGCAGTCAGACTTGCTCTGAACACGATGAGAGGACACAGTCTCTGCTGCCCACGCTTGCACCTGACACCAGGGGCTTATCCCCATGTGGAGTTTAGCACACCCCCCAGGGGCTTATCCTCATGTGGAGTTTAGCAACAGCATTGAGGGGCTGATCTCTGGGTGCCATGGTTCAGAAATGCCCCCAGCAGCCCACAACCAGCAAAGGTGGACCTACACCCAAGGGGCAGACCGTAAGACAATAGGGCCCCCTGGTGTCCTTGTACCTTGTTACCAACAGATGCTGCCTGGCCTGACCTGCCCGGCCCAACCCCACACAGATTTGTGAGCCTGAGCACCCTGGCTTATACATGTCAGCACTGGGTTCTCAGCCCCTAGCCATGCCCCCCAAACCACAACCTTGAGTAAGTTTGCCTCTGTTCACATGCCGGTGCCAGGTGCTTCCGGCGAGTCAGGAAACGCGGGTGCTACCCTTTTGTGGCTGGCGTGGTTCATGGAGTCAGAATGGGCGTGGTGGCAACAAGGTTGGTTTGGTTCTGCTTGTTTGCTCACTCATTGCGATGAGCAGAGGGGGTCTGCAGGCCACCAGGACAAAGGGTGCCTGCACGAGGTCACAGCCTCTCCCATCACCTCGAATGCATAGCCAAGGTGGTCAGGAGCAAGGCAGGCCAGAGAAGCTTTGGTGCGTTTGCACAATAGTGCCTGGAAATGGGAGGGGCAGTGGGAAAGAGGAAGATCCCCGTGGAGACGATACCCCGGCTGCCACAATGGGCTTGAACATGACCACAGCAGTGAGGATGGCTCCAGGGGGTCACTGATACATGAAGCTGAGTCAACGGTCAGGCACAGAAGCCCAGCATCCTCTGTCAGGAACCTACCCCATCCCCAGGACCACCTCTCGTCACCTCCCTCCCCACCCACACCCTTCCAGACCCACACAGGAGTACGCATGCCCCCGACGGAGCTGTCTATCCAGCAGCGCTGGCCACAGGAGGGCACTCCCTTTAAACCAGCGGTTCTCAGCCTTCCTAATACAGTTCCTCATGTGTGGTGAGCCCCAACTGTAATATTATTTTCGTTGCTACTTCATCACTGTAATTTTTGCTACTGTTATGAATCGGGCGACCCCTGTGAAAGGGTCGTTTGACTCCCAAAGGGGTCGCAACCCACAGGTTGAGAACCCGTGCTTTGAACCCACATAAGTGGACTTGGTAGACTGAGAAGCCCCTCGGCCACACAAGCCACACGTGCAGGGTCTGCTAGCCACGCACGAACAGGGGCGCCACCTTGCACAGCATGGACACAGAGCAGCCCGAGGACCACGGACACCGGTCTGGCAGACGTGGCCTTGTAGTCTCTGTCCCATCCCTGGGGACAATGCCAGTCTCTCAGAGCTCTAGGTCCAGCCTGGGTCCCCTCTCTTTGCGGGCCAGTTCAGCCCCATAGCGGTGCCTCAGCTCTTTGCAGCCAAAGAAGCTCAGTGTGATGTCAGATGGCCTACCAGCTCTCCTCCTGGAAAATTCTAATTTCCTGGTCTGTGCTTTCGAAAGGGTGGCAGCGACTGTCCCGGGTGTCTGCACCGTGCCGGCCCTCGGAGTGTCCGTCACAGCCAGTGCTGTCCCCTTCTATGCCCCGCAGCTAGAGCTCTGGAGGCAGGGGCTTCATTACCCAGCGGTCCCAGGACCGGGCCCCCACTTGTCACCCAGCCCAGGTGACCTGGGAGGGGACTGGTAACTTCAGAACTTGCCACGCCATCGAGCCTGCAGCCCCTCGGTGCTGGCCTTTCTTGTAAAGACGTGAATGTCTCCGTCGGGTGTGACAGCACAGAGGTAGCCATGTGGGGCGGCTGGGCAGCAGGCAATGCAGAAAAACCTCATCGCCAATTAGCACGCGGGCAAGTGGGGCCAGCTGCGGGGGAGCAGCCAGGGACGGAGGGCTCTCCGGGGGTGTGCAAGATGGAAGATGGGCAGTGGGTAAAAGGCAAAGGGGAGAGAAGTCCCGCCTCCCAAATCAGCCTTTGGGCCCACCCTCCTCCACCGGAAGGCGCTGGCCGAGAACAAACCAAGCATTTTCGACATCAAAATGGTAATAGCCAGGCACCTTCTTTAGGTTCTCCTGGGATGCCCGCCTCTGGTTCAGGAATCCCAGCGCCGGAGCACAGTGGGAAAGCCGGCCGTAAGTGGGCTTGTTAAGATCAGTTGGCCGGGTCCCAGCAGGCTGCTCCACAGGCAGAGAGAATTACTAAGCATCATTGCAAAGGGGGCTGGGCCCTTCACAGGCCCGGAGGAGAGGAGGACGGAGCTAATTGGCTGCATGAAAGTAATGAAGGAGCCGGCTGCTTCCTGCAGACCGGGTTGGGGGTGCAGGGCTTGGACAGGTCGAAGGCACAACACCCCTTCTCCATGGCCCCCAGAACCCCTAGGGGGATCCCAGTCCCAGGGTGGCTCTAACCCCCTTGCAATCCAATCAGCATCCGGGAAGCTTCAGAAGGGCGGGCAAGGAGGTGCCCCGGAAAATCCAGACAGCCCACACCTACGGCTGTTTCAGCTAGGAAGTTCGGTCAGCCTGGTTCTCATGGGACGGCACCACATGGGCATTCTAAGTGCCCCTCACTGCTCTCGCTGAGGACAGCTGGTCCTCACAGGCTCCAAGTCACTGTGGCCCATCGCTCCTCTCTGTTCTCTGCAGCCCTTTCTCGTGGTGCCTGCCTCTCAGAGACGAAGGGATCTGCTTCAACTCAATGGGAGCTTCCAGGACCAAGAGCCACTGCTCAGTGACGCCTCCACCCTGCCACCTGCCCCGCCCACCCCACCTTAGATCTGCCTCTGATGGAGGGGAGTGGGGGCTGCAAGTGCTAAGCATTTGCCTGCTAAAGCAAGGTGGTTGGTTGAAGCCCACCTACCTACCATGAGGGGAAAAGACAAGGCCACCCGCCCCTGACCACCAAGGGAACCCCCTAGTGCAGCTCCGCTGAGCCCTGGGGAACTTGCTGGGAATCTACCTGATCCAGGGGTGGGGGGAGTGGGGAGCAGGGAAGACCAGCACTGCAGGGGTGGTGGTTAGAAGTCATCCCTCTGTGTGGACCCTGGAGGTCCATTCCCACTGAGCCCATGTGGGAAAGTCCTCCCTATCTACAGCAGAGGTTCCTGTGGGGCACGATGCTGAAGAGCATTCAGAGGGGCTCACGGACTGAGATGGACCAGGAGGAAAGGCCTGGTTGTCTCCTGCCTAAAGTTGGCCAGGGTTGCTGTGTGGGTCACAGGGGTCTGAGCACAGCCCTGCAGAGACATCCCAGCTCTACTCACAGGTTCCCAGGGTAGCCCGGGCACCCCAAGGGCCTAGGGTGGAGGGATGGAAGGGACGGGAAGAGGATCTGGATATATGGGCGGGGTGGGGGACTGTCTGGAGAACAGGCAGGCAGAGAGCCTGCCCATTCCTGCAAGACACATGCCCCCTGTCCCTGTCCCTGCCCCTGAACTCTCCCTCCTCCTACCCTGCTCCTGACTTGACTCTGCCCCTTCCCTGCCCCTGCCCCTGCCCCTGCCCAGGCAGCCCCTTCCTGCTGGCTCTTTCTCTCTGTTCCCGTTCCCAGCATGCGGGCCGGACCTCACCCTTGCTCAGCCCCTTCTCCTGTGCCAACAGCAGCTTCTAGTCGGTACTGGCCACACGGGGCTGAGGCCATGCAGAGGCAAACCTGAACTTCACAGCCGGGCAGCCCCCTTTGATCGGCCTGGAAGCCCATTTTGTCAAGGGCACACCACCCCTGGACCCAGTGCCAGCGTCTGAGCCAGGAGACTGAGGTTTTGATCCACAACAAAAACGTCTGTGGATGCTGGAGGGGGTGCATGTGAACTCCTGGTTTACCGTGGAATGGAAATAGCAGTGGAGTGGCCTGGGGGTACACAGCCAGCCACATGCTGGATCCACTTTGCTTTCTTAGGACCACATATCACCCGAGCTGCCCCAGCTCGGGGCAGGCAGCCTGGCCCACACTGTGCCCTTCAAAACGTGAGGAAGGTTTCACCCTGGCCCACTCGCCGGCTCAGTGATGGGGAAATAAATAAGTGGGAAGGGGTGACCCCAGCCCTCGGCAGGCAGACAGACCAACTGAGGCACGGCCACAGGGCCCAGTGCCCCCCACACCCCATCTCTGGCTTCTCCCCCTGCAGGAGGCAGCACTCTTATGAGGTGAGCATGCTTCCCCTTCGGATTCCCAGCCGGGTGACCCCTGCCCCACGGAGTGCAGGGCACGGGTCCTCATTGCCACAGGCTGTGCAGCGGCTGTGAAGCCAGGAGCAGGGCTGCAGCCTGGGCCCAGCTCATCAGCCAGCCCCCAAGGCCACGGCTTAACAAGCCCCAGTAGAAGTAAGTGGGGGTGGGGGGTGAGGGGGATGGGGGGGTGACAGCAAGGATGAAATTCAACAGGAGTAGCGTCAAGGAGGAGACAGGTAGCCCTCTGCGATCCATCATCATGGACTGAGGCTGACAAAGGAAGCCAGGGCCTCGGCCAGCCGCCCAAGGCCACTGTAACTACACCACCAGCAGGCAACAGGGGAAAGCAAGACAGACACAGTTCATGGCTCTTGAGTCCCGAAATCCACGGGGAAGGGGTGGCCAGGTCAGTTGAGGGGGTCTCTCCCTGTCCGTGTGTGTGTGTGTGTGTGTGTGTGTGTGTGTGCGTGTGCATCTTTCCCTACCTCTCCATTTCTCTATCTCACCATCCCTCTCTTTCTCTCTCTCCCTCTCTTTCTCTTCTCTTCTCTCTCTCTCTCATATATATATATATATATATATATATATATAATCTCCGGAAAAGGCCCCGGTGCCAGCTACTGTTCTTTAGTTCCTATGGGCTTTGCCCTCTGTCTGTGCAGCTCCCGGGTCTCCTCTGCTCTCTCTGAGGCAGCAGTGACTGGGTTAGGGGTGCACCCTGCACCAACATGGCCCATGAGCGTCACAAAGAAAACCTGCTCCCAAAGGGGGTCACATCCACAAATACGGGGAACAGGGTTCCAATACCTGGTTCCCTTTGGGCAGACAATCCCACTGCTAACACCCCCTGCCTTGCAGGATTTTCACCCTCCAACCCCACCCACTCCACTTCCTTCCTGAGACCATCTGGTCCTGATACTGCCTTTAACCCCCAGCTGTAATAATCCTACCACGGCCTGAAGGGAGGGTCCAAGCCTTAATAACCACACCACCTGTGAATATAGAAAGAAATCACCGCCTTAAATAAAAAATGCTCCAAGAAAAAATAATTACATGTCATGTTAGTCTGGGTAAACTAGGGAAACAAATCCACAGAAATGCATATGTATAAGAAAGAGTTTTATAAAAAGGGTAAGTGTACATTAAGAAAGCATCCCAACCCAGTACTGTCCAAGCCCATAAGTCCAACATTAGCCCATACATCTGACACCAATCTACAAAGTCCTCCTCCATCTCACAAAAGACATGCAATGATGCCAACTGCAGGAGGAAAGCTGAATCAGTGAGTGTGTAAGGGGTCCACATGACTGCTCCAGTACCTAGTGCTGCATCAGGGTAGATCCATGTGGCTTCTCCTCAGGGATGTCTCGCAGGAAGTGAACCTTGACAACTGAAGCAGGGAACTGGCTAAGGTAGCTACACCCTGGTCTAACCATCAGGAAGCAAGAGACCCGAGAACTAGAAAGGCGAGGCTCACTGAGCCATTTATCTCTCCACCATTCAATTAACCCCACATGTGTTAATCAGCCAGGTTGGCACAATAAACCTTAACTATCTCACATACATCTCTCAGACATCAGGAGTAGAACAAGGGTTAGAGTCTAGGCTCCATGTTAAGTATTTCCCACCAAAGAGATGTTTGGTGTTTTGTTTGGGTAAAATTTCTCGATTGAAAGCAGGTTGATGTTGATGTTGAGGTTTATGCTGAGGTTGAGGATGAGGATGAGGATGAGGATGAGGATGAGGATGAGGTTGAGGTTGAGGTTGAGGATGAGGTTGAGGATGAAGTTGATGTTGAGGTTGAGGATGAGGTTGAAGATGAGGTTGAGGTTGAGGTTGAGGTTGAGGATGAGGATGAGGATGAGAATGAGGTTGAGGATAAGGTTGAGGTTGAGGTTGAGGTTGAAGATGAGGTTGGGGTTGGGGTTGAGGTTGAGGATGAGGTAGAGGTTGAGATTGCAGTTGAGGATGAGGTTGAGAATGAGGTTTAGGTTGAGGATGAGGATGAGGTTGAGGTAGAGGTTGAGGATGAGGTAGAGGTTGAGGTTGAAGATGAGATTTTGGTTGAGGATGAGGATGAGGTTGAGAATGAGGTTGAGGTTGAGTATGAGGATGAGGATGAAGTTGAGGATGAGGTTGAGGATGAGGTAGAGGTTGAGATTACGGTTGAGGATGAGTTTGAGGATGAGGATGAGGATAAGGATGAGGTTGAGGTTGAGGATGAGGTTGAGGTTGAGATTGTCAAGTCCATTTGGCTCCAAGGGAGTGAGCACATGTGCAGCAGAAGGAAGGCTTGCCCAGCCTAGCCCCATCCTCACCTCCTGTGTTACTGTGGCCAGGATCACAGTTGCAACCCTCCTGCCAGCCTATCCACTGAGCAAAGTCCTCGCTCTCACTGACCTACTGTACCAAGCTGGGACTGAGTTGACTGACTTGCCATCTCTGCTGAGCTCCCTCCATGTCATGCAGACTAGTGACAACCCTTAAAGGAGAAAAGATCACTTAAATCCTTGAAATTAGTTCCATCATCTATCAGGTCTGACTGCAGCAGACAGCACCAAGGCAAGGCAGACGAGGTGACAAGGAGAGGGGACAGAGATCGAGCTTCTATCCAGCACAAATGGAGTTCCAAACACTGGGCCAACCCTGGCCCACTCTGGGGGAGTGGGGAACACATGTGCTGGAGAGCGGGGGCCCATAGGACAGGTACACAGAGGAGTGAACACACCTGTTCACCTGTCACAGGGCTGTGATGATGGTGAGTGGAGGGCACAGACACCACTAGACACAGTGCACAAACATCCCCAGGGTACTCGGTCTCCAGAAGAACAGGAAACACATACAGGCGTGCACATGCGCGTGCACACACACACACACACGATTTAGAAACTGGGCCCAGCCCTTTGTGGAAAAACAGCTGGACGAATATCGGAGTCCCTGGGCTTTGTTGTTCTTGTTGTTGACATAAGAGAAGCCTGTGGGGGGCAGCCCGAGCCTCCCTGGTTTTGGGAGTCATGCAAGGAGCCCCAGCTGCTCCTCCTGTGCTCAGCACATGATTTCCTGACTTGTAGCCTATGTGAGGCTGGGTTGACTACAGCAACAAATCCAGGGACACTCATCTGTGTGTAAGAGAAAGCTGTTTATCAAGAAGTTATTATAGATCAAGCAAACATCCCCACCAAGTCCTTAAGTCTGATACTAATTCCTAAGTCCCTCTTCAGACTCACATGGCCACAAGCAATGATGACAAATGCAGGAAGATCACAGGCCAGTGAGTGCAAGGTTGGAGGGATCTAATGGCGGTGGCCAAATCACAGGTCTCACATCAACCAGGGTCAGCCAACAGGAAGGTAAAGGCAGGACACTCCTTATTAGATGGCCATGCCTACAAGGAGGCATCATCAGGCTGTGACCTGATTGACAAACCAGACTCCACCCCTACAATTTTATATCTTCTAGTTGGCATTAAATTACATAACCACCACACAGCCCAAGAAGGCTGCCCAAGTGCCAGCCATCGCGGTCTATATCAAAACACAGTGCATAATATAGCACAGACTGTGATGCCTGGAACCTGGGCTAAGAGAGGCCATATGTCTACTCCAGAAGGCGGCCAAGACAGAGAAAATCCTGTCTCCTTTCGTGGATAACACTCTGGGAACCACACACTCATATTTCTTGTGTGGTCGCAGCCAGCTGCAAGGGAGGAGGTTGGGAATGCAGAGTGTCCTGCAGAGCCAGGGTGGGGTGAAGAACAGGAGTTCCACTGCCCAGTTGGGAGCAAGGGGGAAGGGTTCACTGATGTTGAGCCCATTCTGACCCACAGCGACCCTGCAGACCAGGATTGAAGAGTTCTCTGTGCACTGCTGACCTGGTGCTTTGCAGCCCAGGGCAAAACCCACTGTGCCACCAGGTCTCACTCAAGTTGGGTGCAGAGACCTGACGGGGGAGAATGTTTGCAGCACCTGGCACTGAAGGGCACGAGGCCACAACTACCATAGAAAAGACCATGGAGTGCAGTCTAAAACCCACAGGGAACACAGCCATGCCCATGATGGGAAGGAAAGTGGTTTGATGGAAGCCCCTCTCCCACCTCCTGTGGTGAGAAGCTTGAGGAAGCCCCCTGGATGAAGTGAGGCCCCTGAGTCACTGAGCAAGGGTGCTGAGATTCTCATGCAGGAAAGGCAGCCTGAGGCCCGGTTTGCAGCTGTTATGAGGTTAGCTGGTTAGGGAAGCCATCCCAAGCTGCACATGCCCGGTGTTCTGCGGAGCAAAACCCTGCTTCCAGGAACAAAGTCACAGCAGACCTGCAGGGCTGTGCAGACCTGACCTTACCTCCCTGATTCAAACTCGATCAAGCCCCCTCCCCTGCCCAGTCCCCTAACTTCCCAGGCAGCAGCGGCACCAAAGCAAGTGAGGGACTTCCTTCCTAGAGTTTGGAGTCTTACAAGAAAGATGAGTGGACATTAAACACATCCCCACCCAAGCAAGGCTATCCCTGCCACAGAGGAGAAATCCAGGGAGTCATGGCAGTGAATCACATGGAGAGGCAGAGAGAGACTTACCCCCATGGGCTGGGCCCTCCTTGGTGAACCAAGTGCAAGCAGGGGGGAGCAAAGATGGGAGCAGTGCAGAGCACAGCATAGCCAGGGGAGGCAGTCCCTAGGGGAGCCCCCGCACCCAGCACAGGGAAGGTCCTGCACCGGTACAGCAGAGGGAGGAGGCTGGGTAGATGGAGGAGGCTGGGCTCCAGGGGAGCAGGGAAGGCAAGTGCAGATCAGACATGTTGAGTAAAGGTCTCTGTGCATCACTGGGCAGAAGCAGGGCCCAGGCATCTGTATGTAGCAAAATGAAGAACAAAGAGAAGTGGGAGCTGAGGGACCGTAAGCAGCAGGTGGAAAGGGCAGCACTTGGAGACCACCTGGGTCAATGGCCACCTGATCCCCCAAAACTTCCTAATCACAAATACAAATGGTTTCCTACCAGGAAGGAACTAATCACTATAGTTTCTGGGGGAAGGAAGGAAAAAAAGAAACAACAAAACTACCACATGTTGTAAGAATCCATTTATGTGAAACGTCCAAAAATGGCAAATGTGTCGAGGCGGGAAGTAGATCAGTGGTTGCCCGGGGCTTGCAGGGACATGGAGAGGACCTGCAAATGGCATGCAGGACCTTTGGAGGGGGGGGTGGAAATGCTCTCCAGTCGGACTGTGCACAGCCCCGTGTATTCACTGAAAGCCCTTGGCCTTGACCTTGGAGTGGTGTGTGGATGGTCTCCGCAATACTGCTGCTGAGTAATTGTGCATGAAGGAGCTCTGGTTGGACAGGGGCTGGGGCTCAGCTGATAACCAAACAGTCAGCCGTTCAGAACCCGCAGCCGCTCCTGGAGAGAAAGATGAACCTTCTTAGTCCCAAGGCGTACCGTCTCAGAAATCCACTAGGGTAGTTCTCCTTTGTCCGGTCAGGTTGCTATGAGACAGAGTCCACTGGATGGCAGTGAATCTGTTTGTTGCTTGTTTGTGTGGATTTAAGGGGCCCTGGTGGTGCTGTTGGCTAAGGCTTTGGCTGCTCCCAAGGTCAGCAGTTTAAATCCACCAGTCACTCCGAGGAAAAAGATGAGGCTGTCAGCTCCCATAAAGATTTACAGCCGTGAAAACCCTATGAAGCTGACTATGCGGAGTCTTGACCTTACCTAGAACTCTATGGGGAGTCCTGACTCTCTGTGGGCAGCTATGCAGAGTCTTGACGCAGGAGCAGTGGATCTGCGGTTGTTATATAAGGCTGTCTGTCCTGAACTGTCAGGGGTCGACACACAGCAGAAGCAAAAGCCAACAACCCTGATGCACTGAGTCATTTAGGAACCATGGAGCCAACAGACAGCTTGCTGGTCCCTGTGTGGAACAACCAGAAGGCAGAGCCTCGCCCACCTTCCCTAGAGGCTGGGCCCTGGCTACCCACCACCACCCAGCATCTCATCCCCATGCTGAACCCAGAGGCCCGATCTCCCTCCAGCCAACAAGAGGCTGTGACTGAAGGGAAGCAACACCACCACCCCCTGACCCCCTGCCAGGAGAACAAGAGAGTCTGCTCTGTGTAGCAGGGCGCCTCCCCGCTGGCCCCAACAAGGTCATCAAACACAGCAGCATGGGTTGTGGAGATGGTGCGGAGCCAGGCGGTTTGCTGTCAGAACCAACAGGGCAGCCCCTGAGAGTAGCCACAATGCCCCCGCTTTTGTGAAAGTGACCTGATGTGGAAGCAGGGCCTGGGTTGAGTGAAGAGGGTCTCACCCAAGAACCCAGGGAAAGCTGGACACACAGAGACGCAGACAGACAGGAAGGAAGATGGCCATGAGAGGACACTGCGCTGCTGCAGGGACACGCCAAGGGCTGCCAGGACAAGGGGCCATATGGATATCGTGCGTAAGGAACATGGCTCGTCCATGCACCGTTTGCTTTCCATATGCCTATTTATCTTCTCCCTCCTCCCTCACTTCCTCTGCCAGCTTCTCCATCACCATCAGCATCTGCTTCTTTTGGTGTGAAACCCATGTCTCTCTTTTTCCTTTTCTCTTTCTCCCTTTTTCTTTCAAAATAGCTGTCCTGTGAGGTATGGGTCTTGATGGGGTTGGCTAACTTTACTCAGTGCCCGATCTTCTAAATCCGCCCTTGTCCTGGGGTGTTAGAGTTTCATCCGTATTCTTCAGGGGTGCATAGTTCTCCATCACCTGTCTGGGGCAGTTGTACGCGCTCCTCCTCTGGGCATTTGGGACATCTCTATCTTTTTATGACCACACATAGGGCTGCCATGCACATGGGGGTACACACATCTCACCATTTCTAAGGATGACTGGCATGAAGCCAAACGCAGCTGTAGACCCCAGGGGCACCACTCCCCCAATGCCACAGTGGGCAGCGGCCCACCCACTGAGGGGGCTTCTCGATGCTGTCCATCAGTGGGCACGACAGACCTGCCAAATTCACACTCTGCAGAGTCACCTGGTGTTGTCTGGGAGGCACACTTGCCAAACTCACCCTCAGCAAACTCACATCCAGGGAGGTGTGACAGCAGCCCTCACTGTCAGGCTGGTTCCATGCACAGTCCACCTAGATGGCAAACCTGTCACCTGGGGAAGGAACGACAAACCTGAGGCAGGATCTTCACTAAGCAAAGACCTACCCACCCCACCCCCAGTTACCACTGGCCTTGTTCCTCCCCAGGCCCACAAACACCCTAGGGGCCTTGCCAGCTACCCTCAGCCCAGCTGAAGAGACAGTAAAGCCCCTGCAGCTCAGGGGACAGTGTGTCAAGAAGAGCAGGCCTGGATCAGAGATGCAAGGCCCTGGGGCAAGCCAGAGACACCAACAGAGGCTCTGCACTGGCCTGGGCCTGGCGGACAGACGTGAACAGGTTGCGGAGACTGCAGGAGAGGGTAGGAGGGGATTCATAAGACGATGGGTGTCCCACCCTGAAAGGACCCATGGGCACAGAGCATGGTCAGGAGAGCTTGGCAAGCATGGTCCAGCCCAGGTCTCTAAGACCCCTCAAGCAGACAGGGTCAGCCCTTCAGCCTGGGGCTCCTAAAGGACCACCTGCCCCAGCATAAGGCCAGACAGGAGGATGACCAGGCAGGACCTAGCAGGGATGGCGTGGCAGGAAGGCCTCTGTCCACCATCTCTGCCCACCCCCAACCCCACGCCTGTGTTGGCTTCTCTCTTTCTCCCAGGCTCGCTGCCTCCTGCCTTCCCAAGTAAATATTCTCACACATTATAAAGGCACATTATAAAGTCATCCCGACCACTCAGTTTATTTAACTCAGGCCAGCCCCGAACCAAAAACCCAAGGAGACAGTTAATTCCAACACCATTCAGAGCCCATGGGGCACAGGCCAGGCCAGAGCCCACCCCCCAGCCCGCCCCTCTCCCACCCCCCGGGGCTGACCGCCACCCCCACACCCCCTCCCCGGCTTCTCTGGCATGCTAATTTATTCCACATGCACGCTTCCGCCAACCCAGGGCTGATTTGGGGGGGCTCCTCTTCATGGAGGTCCTCGTGATGGAGGATTTATCACGCCCAAGTCCATGCCTGCTAGGAACATCAGATCCATTATCTAAGCTGTGGGGTTTAGTCGAAATGTCAAGAAATGATTTAGTATAAAATCCATCACAAAGGCGTTCATTAAAAAATCTCTGCTGCTCTTCATCTACAAATATTGACAAGCCTGCACGCAAACGGCGGTGGCTGGGCCTGAGATACTTCTTCATTTCTGTACCGTCCCGTCCTTGTGCATAGAAGCCAAAAAGGACCCTCCCCACCCTGCGGCCCAGGGCAGGCTCCAGAGAAAATAGCCCCTCATTTTACAGGGGCCCCGCCCCAGTGTTGACCGCCCGTATGAGTGGGAGCACTCCAAAGTCAGTGTTCATGTGATCAAACAGCACCCCAAGGTCAGTGTTTTATAGGGGAGTTAAGGCGGTATCAGCATCCGCCACCCCAAGGTCAGTGGTCCATTTGATCAGGGGATCACTTCAATGTCAAAATGCATTTTATTGGGGAAACACCCAGGTCAATGGTCACAACCCCAATGCCAGTGCCACCCCAATGCCAACGTTCATTTCATTGGGGTGCCATGGGGGGCTGTCTGCTCCAGGGAGTGACATCCCCATGACAGAAGTGTGACTGAGGATTACCAGGACCTGCAGGGGAGGGTCAGAAGTGAAATGAGGATGGACACACGTGCCCACATAGGGGCCCAGAGGCATTAACATCGGGGGCTGCAAACGGTTAACACACCAGTCGTCACACAGTGCAAGGAGTTTGAATCCACCGTACGCACCTCCAGAGAGAGGCCCGGTGACCTGCTGCTGAAGGTCACAGCCACTGGCTGTGCTGGGGAGCAGGTCCACTCTGCTCACATGGGGCAGGGCATGCAAGGATCCCAGACCCTGGGGGTGCACATGACCTCATATCACACCACCCACCAAGCCAAAGCAAAGTCACTGCCATGGAGTCTACTCTGACCCGGAGTGACCCCACAGCACAGGGTCAAACTGCCCCTGGGGGCTCCTGAGACTGAGACTCTTTACAGGAGTAGCGGCTAGTGGTTTCAAACTGTAGACCTTGCAGTGAGCAGACCAACACATAAGCCCCCAAGCCGCCAGGGCTTCTCCTTGAGTTACCCAGATTGTGAAAGAAAAGCTGAGTGCCCGTGGGAATGCAAGGCGCTGTAAGGGGGACGACCTCCACCTACGTCGTGTCTGGAAATCGGAGACCAGCCCAGAGATGGGTGCCGCCTGCCAGGGTCACACAGCTGGCTCGTGACAGCCTGGCCTGGGACCCTTGGGCCCCTGGTTTTAGATTAAGTGTCTGTTACTGGCTCTGCTGGAGGGGAGGCAGGGGGGATTCCAACAGCAGGGAGCGCAGCCAAAATCAGCAAACATGGACGGACCCCAGAGACCCCGGGGAGCTTGGGTTTCAGGCCCCGTGGCCGCAGCCTCCACTGTAAGCCTCCACAGCCCCATTTCACCTCCACATAACCCTCGTCTGCTTTCTATCCTCTGAGCCAGCAGCCCGTCACCCTCACACCGCTTCACTGAAGCCTGTGTGCAGAGTCTCCACCGACAGGGCCAGCTTCCAGTAACTAGAAATGCCCCGGGGGAGGGGCAGCTCTCCACCAGCTGAACCCGGCCCAGAGAGCTGACCCGATCCCCTGACCCATGGGGCCCTCAGAGTCAGGGTAAACGGACCCCCAGGAGCCGTATTTAAAGACCCCGAGATGCACGCGTGTTGACCCGTGTGGTTTCAGAGGGATTCCTGAGCCTCACTTGAGCGGCCTGCAGCAGTAGCCCATTCTCCCTGGCCCCCACACTGGCCCCTCTCCAGCGGGTAGCAGGGACTGCCAAGGGGTGCCTCCTGAAATCCATGCAGAGAGCAGAGGGAGGGAGCAGCAGATCAGTTAGTGAGGGTGGGTCTTGTGGGTACAGGTAGATTCTGAGTGGAGGGGAAGTCAAACAACCCAGTTCCGGGGGCCTGGGAAGAGGGGGAGAGGGGATAATCCCCATATTAGTCAGGGCTCCCTGGTGTCTAACAGCCACCACCTATATGTCTGTGGAGGCTGGCACGGCACTGGGACACTTCCGGACTGAGAGAGATGGAGAAGAAAGGCCTGGTGATCTCATTCCAAAGTCAGCAGACAGAAGCCCTAACGCTGCCCCTCAGGAGCATGGTGCAGGAGCTGACCAAGTTTGCTCCCAGTGCGAAGGGTCGCCAAGGGGAGGGGCCCAGCGAGAGTCACCTGAAGGCCACGGGAGCAAGTGCTGGTGGAAGTAGCTGGCTGAGGGTCCCCACCCACCGCCCGGGGCCTTAGATCAAGGTAGCTGCAGCACTTCCTTCAAGTTTGATTTTCCTCCTGAACCTCCATGGTGGAGGGCCATCTGCTTCCCCGACACCAGCCTCAGGAATGCTGGGTGCACATCGATCAAAACCTGCACAGCAGCGCCTGATCTGGGAGTCGGCCACGTGGCCGTGGAACCACATGATCACTTGACCACGGCACAGCCCTGCCCCAGCCCATGTCTCCATATCACCCTCCCCATCTCCTGTTTATCTTCTCTCCCTCTGCCTCTGGCTCCTTCGTGGGTGGAAGGTCTCACTGACCAGCAGTCAGGAGCGCTTCGAATGGCTCGTGGTGATGTTCCTGCCCCTGGCTCTCCCAGGACCCGGAGATTCGTTTCTGAGACCTAATGTTCCACGAACCTCTTGACCTGCTGGCCGAGTCACGGTCTCACAGACTTGAGCTCGTTGATCCCATTCTGGCCACACCCCAGGGCCCTCGACGGTCAGGGCATGGCTGCACCTTACAGGTGGGAAACTGAGGCTTCCCCATTGATGCAGAAAGCAGTCGAGTTCCAAATCGATGGCCCCCTCTCTTCAGAAGGAGGGTGCCCTTGGGGCATCTCAAGTGGCCAGCACCTGGTTCCCCTGGGGCACCAACCAGCAGGTGCCTCCCAGGGCCTTGGTACCACTCCCTGGTAGCCCAAATGACCTTAGCCGCCAGCCCGCTTCACCACCTTTGCCCCTGGGTCCACTTCGTAGCAACTCCACCCACGAGAGCTATTTCGAGCGTGAAATGCGTTTGTATCACGTAAGGGGAGCAGGCTCAATTATTTACCTCTACTGCGATTGAGTTCAAGAGTTTCAGTGTACATCGGAGACTTGGGGGAAATTGATTTTTCTGCTTAAGATCATTTCATAGGGTTAGCGTTGAAA
Organism: Tenrec ecaudatus; assembly: GCF_050624435.1. Classification (NCBI taxonomy): domain Eukaryota; kingdom Metazoa; phylum Chordata; class Mammalia; order Afrosoricida; family Tenrecidae; genus Tenrec; species Tenrec ecaudatus. Next base: position 109,507,697 of record NC_134545.1, on the reverse strand, counting down.
GGAAATCGGGTGATCTCGTCACAGCCACTGGCCCAGCCCCCGGCCCGCCCAGGCCGCCCTCGCTGTATGATTTTAACAACCCAGGGGTGGGGCTCATCTTTAGAAACCACCAGCTCTTTGGCCTGGTCAAGGAGCTGCAGGACCGCCTGTGCCAAGGGCCCCCCCAGAGATCAGGGACACTACTGAGCACGCGGCTGGCCTTCCATCCACCTTCCCACAAGACCTCCTCAGGGCCAAGGGGGGTAGGGCGGGGGCTTTTGTTGTCCTTGATTCTCTTCTTTCCGGTCACTGTCAAATGACTTCTTTCACTTCCTCCTAGCGGCAAGACAGACGGAACCCAGAATTCAAGTGGAAACCTCCCTGTAGAAACTACCAGCGAGACAAACAGGCAGCCTGGAAGCATACCTTGATGTTGACCATTGAATGGCCTCACAGCTGCAGGGGAGCACCTCCCCTGAATAGCCTGTGCCCGGCTTCTTCCTCAGGAGAGCCAGGGAAGCCAGCGGCGCCCTGAAACCTACAGCCAACCCCCTGCTGCTGCCACAGCGGCCCTGTAGGGCCAAGAGCAGCTGCCCCTGTGGGTCCCAGACTGCTCCTGCGGAACGGCGGGTAGGAGGGTTTGAACCGCCAAGCTTGAAAGCAGCCCAGCAATGTAAGCGCTGTGCCGGCAGGGCTCACTGGCCGGGGGACAGATGGTCTGGATGAACATCCCAAAGAGGTGGCAGGTGACAAATGCAAGGGATTCAATGAGGACGATGCCGCAGGCTCTCCCGGGGCTCTCACTCCCAGCCCCATTTGGGGACCCTCAGGAACGACACTGCAGAGTGGGGTTGGACTGGTGGCGCAGGTCCTTGTGGGGACTTCATGGGCTTGCATGTGGCTGTCATTCTGGAAGGTAGGCCATCAGCAAATGCCTGCAGGGTCACCCATGGTGGGCACATTTCAGGGCAGTTTCCAGACTGAGACAGATGAGGATGCGGCAAGACCCAGTGACCTGCTTCCAAAATCCACCAATGACCATCTTCTGGATCTGCGGCCATTATATTTGATGTCAACTTGAACTTGTATGACATGGAGGGGTAGAGTTCAACCTGTCATTCAGGTGGTAGCGTGTTGATACCTCCTTGGGGGTGTGGGTTTGTTTGTTTTTTAATGAAAGACACTGGGGCACCACCCCTCTCTCTCTGCCTCTTCACCATCCTGCTTGCTGGGACTCTGTGCCTGTCCCCCAGGGAAACCCCATGTGGACCACCCAACCCTGAAAGCTGTTGGCAACCTGCACTGATCCTGCACTGACCTTGGATCTGCAGGGCTCTGCACCCCCCTGGCTGTGATCTCCCTGCTTCTCCTTTCTGCTTCGTTGACCTGTGGCCACAGGAATCTGAAGGGGGCTCCGGCTGGCATTGGACCAATGGACTTGAGTTGGACTGGGCCGGGATGCTTCTCAATTCAAGGTGACTTCCTGCTATAAAGCTCTTTCTTATTCATACATGAGTATCATTGGGTTCTATTTCTCCAGCCTCACACAGACTCACAGAAGAACACTATCCAATCCAGTACTGGAAGATGTAAGCACGCCAGCCATTGTGAGGACGGAGCTGGGCAGGCCGGTTCCTCCTTCTGTGACACAGGAGGTCACCATGAGGCCCAGTCAACTCCAACTACCAACCTTAGGTAACGAGATACACACCTGCAAGGGGTGGGGGGGGGGGGGAGAAAACCACTGACCACTCATTCCAAAGCACCAACAAGGGCCGTAAAGACAGGATGTTGTTGATGTTGTTGTTTTTGTGTCATTCTGTGAGCTCTGACTCATAAGGACCCCGGGCACAGCAGAAGGAAACTCTGCTCTGTCCTTATGTGAGCCCCTTGCCGCAGCCACTGTGTCCATCCACCTCCTAGAGGGTCTTCCTCTTTGGCACTGACCACAGGAGTTCCGCAGGTGTTCTGAAATCAGCACTGGCCTGCCAACCACAAAGTTACTGATCCACTTCTACCGGCTGCTCTGGGGAGAAATGTGAGGCTCTGCGTTCCAATACAACGTTACAGAATCAGAACACCTACATAAGGTGGCTATGGGTTGGCATCAGCTCTGGGTTTTGTTAGAGCTTGCTACTCTATCAAGCGTGGTGCCCTCCAAGGACTGACTGGTCTTTCCTGATAATGTGCCCACAGTACTTGAGCCGAAACCTTGCCATCTGTGGTCGGTCCATCATCTGTTGTCAATTTGAAACTAACGAGTGCAGGGGTGGAGTTTAGCCTGCCAATCAGGTCACAGCTTGATGACATCATTTGGAAGTGCTAAGGAGCTAAATAGCTTGCTGGAGGCGGGGCCGATGCTCACTCCCAGAGAGACATTCTTGTTGACAAGTCAGATGGAACAACCCGAGGGCAGTGAGAGCCTCGGAGCTGAAGGAGCCACGTGGAGACCCCGCCAGCGCTGGCATGCCTCGACCGCCACTGGGTCCACAAGACCTTCCACCCACTGGCCTGTGATCTTCCTGCATCCAGCATCATTGCGTGTGCTTTGTGAGTCTGAAGAGGAATTTATAGATTGGTATCAGACATATGGGCTAATATCGGACTTAAGGTCTTGATCTGGACTGGGCTGGGATGCTTTCTCAATATTCAACTGCTCTTGTATATAAAGCTCTTTCTTATGCACATGAGTGTCTCTCTGGGCTTGTTTCTCTAGTCCACCCAGACTCACACACCATCCTTGATTCTAAGGAGTAGCTGGTGGTTCTTCTTCTCAGACGTATCATTTATTCTTCTGGCACCCCACAGTGTTTTCCATATTCTTGCCAATACCACACTTCAATTGTGTCGATCTTCTCTGGTCTTCCTTCTTCGTCGTCCAGTGTAGGTATACATACGAGGCTACTGAACATACCATGGCTTGAGTCAGGTGCACGGTAGCCCTCAAAGCGGCGTCTTTGGTCCTTAGCACTTTCAATCAATCTTGTATAGCAGATATGTCCCATGTAACGCGTTTGGTTTCTTGACAGCTGCTTCCACGGAGGATGATTGTGGATCCATTAAAACCCATCATCTTTCCTCTGATCATTACGATGTTGTCTGTAGCTCCAATGGTGAGGAGTTGGGGTTTGCTTTACACTGGGCTGGAATCCATACTGTTTGTAGACTCTAATCTTCATCTTCATCAAAAAGTGCGTCACGTCCTCTTCACATTCAGCAAGCAGGACTGTGCCATCTGCGTCTCGCAGGTGGTTAAAGAGCCTTCCTCCCGTCCCGATGCCGCGTTCTTCTTCACACAGTCCAGCTTCTCACACGGTGTGCTCAACATGCAGAGCGAACAAGTCTGATGAAGATACAACCTGGCACATGCCTTTCCCGGTCGTAAAACCATGTAGTAGTCCTTGTCGTCTGTCCCGCTGCTTGCCTTTTGTTCCCTGCACCGCCCTGCCGTGGCCACAATGAACTGTTCTGGAATCTCCGTTCTTCCCAATGGTATTCGTAACTTGCTAAGATCCACACGGTCAAACGCCTTGGCATAGTCCATAAAACGTGAGTAACTTGTTTCTGGTATGTTCTGCTTTCAGCCAAGATCGATCCGAAGTCGGCAAGGGTATCCTGGGCCACGTTCTCTTCTGAGTCCACCGTGAACTTCTGGCCGATCCCTGTCAAAGCATTGCGACAACTGCTTTGGAAGCATCTACAGCAAAGTTGTACTTGCATGTGCTATTCATGATAGTGGTCAACAATTCCCACATTCTGTGGAGTCCCGTTCTTTGGAATGGGCACAAATAGAGTCTCTTCCAGTGGGTTGTCCAGGCTGCAGTCTTCCAAGTTCACTGTTACTGAAGAGTGGGTGCTTCCAGTGCTTCGTCAGTTTGTTGAGATATCTCAGTTGGTGTTCCATCAATTCCTGGAGCCCTGTTTTTTACGAATGCCTTCAATCCAGCTTGAGCCTCTTCCTTCGGCACCTTTGGTTCTTGATCATATGCCCCCTTTGGAAATGGGTGGGCGTCGCCAGTTCTTTTGCTGCAGCCTTCTGTGGTTCTGCTAGTCTCAGGAGCAGAGGTCGGCGGACCACTGCCCAATGAGGGCTGCCTGCTTGGGCAGAGTCCACAACAAAGAGCAGTCCGTGCCTTTTTAAATGGTGAGGGGGAAAAACAACAGAATTAGATGCTTTCATGAAAAGTGGAAATTATAAGCATTCCAGTTCCAAATACATTGCTGCCAATTCCAACTCATAGATACGCGTTGTTGTTGTTGTTGTCGTTGGTGCTGTGGGGTCTGTCCCAACTCACAGCGACCCTGTGAACTGTATGTGGAGTGACTGCTTAATACATGGGGATAAACTGAAGATCAGGCCAGGGGGGCGTGGTGGCAGACTGGCTTCCCTCTGACTCTCGGGCACTTAGGGAGGCTGACAGTGCGGTGGTTATGCACGGGGCTGCCATCTGCAAGGTCTATAGTTCCAAACCACTTGGGTACCGACTTCTGGAACGAGTTACAGCCTCAGACACGCACAGGGCACTTCTACCCTGTCCTACAGGGCTGCTCGAGCTAGAATCAGCTCAAGGGTAGTGCGCTCACAAGCATTTGGCCCAGAGAAACGAGTGGCTGGGCAGTTACCCACAAAGATGGGGGCAGGGGTGGAGGCAGCCAGCTGAATTTTCTAGCCCTACCCTCTCCCTGCCCGGGATCATGTCAACGTTATTTTTAGACCTTGTTTGGTTTGGTTTTTCCCTCCAACCAGGTGATTCTCACCAGGCCCAGAAACCATGTCCTGACAACCTGCCCCAATAGACCAGAGCAGGGGGTGGTGGGGGTGGGGGGTGGGCAGGGGAATGGAGGAGAGGGAGACGGCTGAACCATCTTAACCATGAGGCCTTACAGAAAGCCAAGCACCTTGTGGATGCCGGCTGAGAGAGCCAGGTGCTTTGTGGGGTGCCCTAGGTGCCACCCCCAACCGAAAGGGGCGTCCAAGAGTTCCCCCTGGCTTCCAGGCGCTCATCCCGCATGAATAGAGATGTTTTAAATATACAAAACATTGGTCCCTTTTCCAGAAATTACCCTGACAGAGCCTTCCTTAAACATTACTTGAATAAAGCCTCATTACTCACAGTCCAAAGAAGTTCATTACGAGGAGATGGCTTCACAAAGGCGTCCAAGTGCTCGCCTTTCTTCTCAGCAGTGAATTACATTAGCTACTTCCTAGTTATTTAAATCTTGAAATAAAAGATGTAAACGCCACAGTGACATCTTAAGATCATTGCGGAGGCAGGTCTTGCATGCACAGAAATGCCCAGCTGGTCTACAGATAAAACAGATTGATAATTAGTTGCAAAATGTAACATTTCATCAGGAATATTTTGAATAATCCAATTTATCTTTGTCAGATATGCAGCACATATTTTTCCGGGGAGCAGCTTTGTTCTGTAACATAATATTATAATTTCAGGCTGCTAATGAAGGCGCCCGCCGGCCGCCCGGGCCTTGATGTGCGGCGTGGCAGGGAGCGCGCTGCGGCCCAGGGATCCATGCGCCCGAGCTGCGCGCCCGCTGCCGCCGCCACCTGCCCGCCGCGCGCGCCCGGCCGCGGGCATCAAAGGGCCGGCGATGGCCAGGAGGGTGTCCCCGCAGGCTGTGGGCGGCGGGCAGGGCACCGGCTTGCCTCTAATTAAAGGCAGAAAGACGCTCCCTCCTGCCTGTGACCAGAAGGCGAAGATGCACGTGGCCTGCATGGGGTGTGGCTGCTGGGGGTGGGAGGGATGCGGGGGCTGCTCAGGGCCTCCCTGCACCAGCTCTGAGGTCCAGGAAAGACAGGGAAGAGTGGGGTCTCCAAGAAAGCCCTGCACCAGCCAAAGGGGGCTGCAAAGACCCCCTCAGGGGCCCTCAGAGCCCTATCCACGTGCTGGCCTAGCCATCCTGGGCCCTCTTACCACGTGGCACAGGTCTGGTCAACACCCCTTCCTTTGCAGAAGGCCCGTGCCGGCATGCTGGGTGGGAGCTACTCACCAGGGAGGCCACCCCAGCCAGGAGGAAGTCAGCCCCCACGGAGGCCAAGAGCCCGCCTTGCCCAGTCCTGCAAGCTACTCCTTGGAAAGCCACACAGCTCCAAATGCCTCTGTCCTCCCACAAAGGCCACCCCCTCCCCCCAGGAAATGCCAGGGCTCAGGGGCGTTGGGCAGAGCCAAAGTGACAGCAGGATTTGCAAAATCCCCTCATTGGTATTTAAGAAAGAGAAACCGCTGCCATCAGTGGGTTCCACCTCACGGTGACTCTGTAGGGCAGAGGACAACCGCTCCCAAGGAGTTTCCAAGTCTCTGCGGGAAGTCTGTGCAGGAGCAGACAGTCTCATCATTCTCCGTGGAGAGCCAGGGGATAGACCTTCTGGCCCCAGACCAACACCTAATCCACCATGCCAACAGGGCTCCCTGTGCCCGCAAATGCTCATCAGGCCTTCACAGCGGGCACTCACGCCTTCCTCACGAACCCCCACTCCACGCGCATAAAGGCGAGACTCACCAAGGCCCGGAGCTCAAGAACAAAATCCATTCCTACACCACGATTTAAGCGCCTGGTTCCAAATTGAGAAATCAGGACCAATACAAGATGGCCATCCACCCTCCCAACCTGCCCCTTTTTGAAATGTTACTTCCCCCTGCGCCCTAAAGCCCTTGCCAACAGGAATGAGCCCCCTGGGTGTCCACAAGGCAGGGAGTCAGAAGCAGGCTCGGTAAGAAGCAGCACAGGAAATGAACGTAGGCTCACAGAGTCAAGAGTGCTTTAAGGAGCTGACCTCACAAAACCAACATGCACAGGCTTGCTGACTTGTAAGATAACTAGACGTTACTGCTGCTGCTGCTGCTGTTGCTGCTGCTGCTGTTGGAGCTACAGAGTCAGTTCTGACCTATTATGAACCCTTGTCCAATAGAACAAAACACTGCCAGGTCCGGCACCGTCTTCACAGGAGTCCCTATGCATGAGCCCATTGTGGCTATCACTGTGTCAATCCATCTCATCGAGGGCCTGATCTCTTTATCACCACCCCTCCACTTTACCAAGCATGACATCCTTCTCTGGGGGGCATGTCTCTCCTGAGGACCCATCAACTAGATAAAGAAGCCCGACAGCAGGCCCTGGCTCACTGTCAGCCACCCCGGGTGCTACTGGGGACTTGCTCCGTCAAGGTCCTAGGCTGCATCTTCCTGGAAGCAGAGCTCTGGGCCTCTCCCCCATGGTGTCACCTGTGCGTTTGAACCCTCAGCCTGTAGGCTGGTTGGTGAGTGTGGTCCTCTCATAGTACCCAGGTCCCTTACTGCCTTAGTGGTGTACCTATTAAGCAGTCGGCTGCTAAGCAAAAGCAGGTCCGTGGTTCGAACCCAGCAGGGATCCCGGGGAGAAAAGACCTGGCCTGGTCCTCTGCTCCCACAAGGAGGGCCATCCCCCAAACCACAGGGGCAGTTCTGCTCTGTCCAGCTGGGCAGAATGGACTCAATAGAATGGGTTGGGAATTTGGTCCTGTCCAAATGCAGCTGACAGTCACACATCACTACAGATGGGATGTGACCCTACAAAGACCAGGAGAGCTAATCGATTGATAGATTGAACCATGGCTGATTGACAGGGTGGCCTATGGGGCATTGATGATAGGGCTGATTGAAAGGGTAGGCTATGGGAATTGATCAGGTGGACCTTGGCTGATTGATAGAGTGGACTATGGGCCATCAGCTCTCATGGGGATCCCAGGAGCCTCTAGAGAACTGGCATTTGCCCACAGGGGAACATGACGAGGCAGAGAGGAAGACAACGGCAGACGAGCAGGAGAGGGCGGAGGCAGCATGAACCCAGAGTGGTCAAGGCGGGTCCACACTGATCTCCCCACACAGGGCTCAAGAGATGACTCCAGACAGGGCTGGGGAGGCCCCGGTGCTGGGTGGAGGACCTGGCTCCTGCTCCCGGTCACCAGAACCCCGAGGGAAAGCACATTGCTGCGGAGGCATTTTCTGACTGCGGCACCGTGTGTATTTGCACAGGGCTCCCGGGGTTCTGTGGCTCCAGAGTGCCTACCGGGGCTTTCCTCCACGGCACCCCTGGGTGCCCGGGTGAGAGAGGTTCCGACTGGGCACTCCATCTGTGCCAGTCACAGTCCTTGGGACTGGACCTCCTTTGAAAGGATGCAGCCACTGATCAAATAAACGGCCCAGACAAAACAGAAAGCCCTGCCATTGTGATGGTGAGGGGGGATGTCAATTACACACTATGACACACTCCTGCCAAGGCGTCGGCACAGAGCCCAACCCAGCCAACAGGAAGAAGCCTGACGACACGTCCTTGATGTCATACTCCTTCTAGTGGAAGAGAGAGATCGAGCAGTGCCAACTCCTGTTTGACCCTTTGCCTTGTGCTGAGGGGCCTGCTGCTCCCAGGAAGCGGCGATGGATCCATTTAACCAACGCGGAGCTCTGCACCCACCACCCTGTGCCCCGCTGTGTGGCTGTTCGTCCTCTTCCTCCAGTCAGGAGAAGCCTGCCTTGAACGGGACTGCACTGAGCCCTTTCTAAGCTGTGTGAGCCCTGTCTTGATAGCATCTCTTTCTATCAGTAGACGCAGCACCAATATCAGTGGGTTGGCTTCTCCATGGAGCCAACCTAGAGCACAGCTGTCACCTCCATCCCAGCTCAGTCTCATGGACAGAGTAGAAGCGCCCCCTAGAGTGTCCCCGGTGGTGACCACATTTGGTCAGTCTTCCGCACAAGGCTTCTATGGCGTGCCTAAGAACAAGGGTGTCACACTGTGGCGTTACCCAAGTAACGGGCAGGCCTAGCCCAAACCAGGGTCTTTTCAGGGGCGTCACATTCCTGTGAAACTTGGACATTGAATACGAAAGTCCACAGGAGAGTCTGTGCCTTTGAGCTGCGGTGCTTGAGAAGAACACTGAAAGGGCCGTGCACTGTCAAAAGGGCAAACGCACGCGTCCTAGAAGAATTACAGCCAGAGCGCCCCTTAGAAGCAAGGTGGCGAGGCTTTGCCTCCTGTACTTCGGGCATCTCGTCAGAAGGGACCAGTCCCTAGAGAAGGACACCGTGCTCGGTAAAGGTGAGGACCAGGGACAAGGAGGAAGCCCCTGAGGGAGATGGGTTGGCACCAGTGAGTGTGACCGTCGTGATCTCAGGCATAACACCGGTGGTGAGGATGGCACAGGAGCCCGCAGGGCTTTGTTCTCTTGTTCACGGGGTTCCAAAGGGTCAGAATCGACTCCGAGGCCCCTCACAGCAGACACCTGTCCAGAAGCAGGCCGCCACCTCTTTCTGACAGGGAGCAGATGGTTGGTTTGAACCACCGACTTCTCAGGCAGCTGCTAATCTCTTAACCTCTGCCCCACCGGGGTTCCTTAGACATAGGACCAGGAGCCTTGCCTCTTGAGGGCACCCCAGACCCCCACCAGAAAGGGCCCGACGCATCCCGCCCATCCAAATCTCAGACAGGATCCGCTGAAAGGTACCAATTAGAAAGGCGGGCTTGCATCCCAGGAAACGCTCCAGGCATCAAAGGATGAGGAATGGTGACAGGCGAGCGCACACGCTAACTTGTTCCAGAAAGAGCACGTCGCGAGAGTCGGGGTCTCAAGGTGAGGATGATTTCTTACATGTGAACTAAGGGGAACACGATTTTTTCTTGGATGTCAAGCCAGTGTTACCCGTGTAACTACACTAAATAATAAATCGCAGAGCAAACAGGAGTGACGGCTCCTGGGTTTTCTCTTCCAGATACGAGCTTACTGGAGACGGGGGTCTGGGACAAAGCCTTCCCCAGAGGCCACGTGGGCCTGCGTGGAACAGCTGACCAAGTGCTGCCGTGGTCCTGGGAGCCCCACTAAGGGTTCAGGCCCACCACCAGGCCACCATCCTCCCTGGTGGGCTGTCACCTGGCTCCTCTGCTGCTCTGCCTGGCCTGGGACCACTCGGTGGCCATGGCCCTGAAGACCCCTGAATGTGGGAATGTTTTCCCAGGGAACAGTACACAAGACTAGTTAGGGGTAAAGGTTCTGAGAAGGTTCCAGAGGGGTCAGTGGTGAGCCTGGACAGGGGCCCGGATTCACGGGCTATGGAGGCTCCGCCCTCCTTGGTCACGGGAGCACCGTGGCTCCCTCACTGTGTGTCCTCATCAATTTTCCTTCCAAAAATACCCTATTCTCTCTCCAAGGCCTGACTTGGATACTGCCCTTCCCCCCACAGGTTGTGCCACAGGTGTCTTACCTGGGCACAGCTGTGTCAGCTAAGCTGCATCCCAGAGGTCATGAACTAGATTTCTGACCCTGGTGATACTGAGAAACCTCATCTCCTTTGTCATGGGACCACCTACTGCCTGTGGGGTCTGCCTCAGAGCAGGTCGGGAATATCTGTTTGATGAGAGAGAGGTTGGGGAGGGACGGAGGAAAGGAGAGGCTGAAGGTGCTCTGTCTCCCAGGATCACATCCCTGGGGCACCAGGGGTCTTGACATTGGCTACTAAACCAAAGTTTGGTGGTTCAAAGTCACCGGAGGCAGAGTGTAAGAACTCCCGGGTGGCCGGCTTCCGTGCATACAGGTCCCAGCCAGGAAAGTGATGGAGGGTTCAGTCCTACCCTGTGGTGTCAGGACCAAGAGCGCCACCGGGGGGGGGGGGGCGCTTGTTGCTTCCTGGGCATGGAGAGGGGGACTCCCCTCAGGATGTTGCTGGTTAGCCGGTGGGCGGATGGCAGAATAAAGCGAGTCACGTGCCTTTTTGGGTTCCCCAGCACGCATGCATATACAAGTCGGCCTGCGGAGGCTGTGCAGAAATGATGGAGGCCAAAATGTGGCCCTGGGACCCGTGGGGAGACGAGCTATCGGGGAAATGGCGCGGCAGAGCGCCGGCTGCGCAAAACTTTCCGTGGATAAAACATAGAGACGCAGCCCCTATGGCACTCAGGAGAGCCAGGCGCTGAGCCACGAGGTCCACCTGCACGAAGAGCCGGGCTGGGGATAGAGAAGAGAGTAGTCCCTGATGATAAACCCGTCTTGTGCCTCAGTTACAGACGCATCTGCTCTAGCTCTGCCTCTGAATTTTTTATCTTAATTCCAAGTCTCCTGAATTTACAGGAAGAAGCAAACAAAATAGAGCCCATCACAGGGGGGCAGTGCCAGGCATTTACTTCCAGGGCAAATGAAGACACAGGCCAGGCCGTGTGTCCTGAAGAAGGGAGCTGTAAAGGCCACACACACTGTAGTGACCTGTAGGACTGGATCGAACTGCCCGGGGGTTTCTGAACCCACAGCTCTTGTGGTAGAAAGCCTCTTCTCGGTGGCTAGTGGTTTCAAACTGTTGACCTCAATGTTAGCAGCCTGACACATAACCATTCTGCCACGAGGGCTCCTTAAACAAGCTCAAACTGCCTTTGAGTCCTTGCTGCCTCACAGTGACCCTGTGAAGACAGGATAGAACTTCCCCCTGGGGACTCCAAGATGGTAACTCTTTACAGACCTCGAAAGCCTCACCCTTCTCCCAAGGAGAGGCTGGTGGTTTCAAACTGCTGACCTTGCAGTTAGCAGCCCAATGCATAGCCACTGCACCACCAGGGCTCCTGGGGAAAATGCCAGCGCTGTCACCTACAGGAGCCCAGAGCACCTAAACTGGACACCCTATGGGCCAGGGGCTTTGGGGTGGGGAGGCCAGTAGACAGGGCCTGAGGACAGGGCAGCATGACCCGAGGTGGAAACCAGAGAAGGCAGATCCTAGTGTCCTGACACCCAGCAAACTGGGAGCAACAACAGACAACAGAGCGGGAAGCTGAGTTTCTCAGAAGGCATGCTGGACATGGCCAGTGCCCACAGTGCAGGGTGGCCTGGGGGAGGGGCAGGCTCGGTGTTGGCTGGACTCCAGCCCATCCTCCCAGTGATGCCCTGCCCCAAGGTCCTTCCAGAGGGGTGAAGCAGAGGATGCCAGGTAAGCATGGCATGAAAACAGCAGCCAACCCCATACACTCCCTCACATCCCCAGCAACCCCCACAGTTTTCCTGCCATAGGGATATTCCACAAATTGTGCATGGAGGTTCCAGGTCACACAGGCCCCAAACCAAACTAACTGCCACCGAGTTGGTACTGGCTCAAGGCAACCCTGTAGAACTGGTAGAGTGGCCCCTGCGGGTTCCCGAGATGGTAACTCTTTACGGGAGGAAGAAGCCTCTTCTTTCTCGCTGGGAGCCAACCTCTGACCCTGCCATCGCAGCTCAACTCGTAACCACTCTGTAACCGGGCTCCTGGGCACACGGACCCACACAGAACATGTTCCTGCCTGTCTCTGCGACCAGAAGGTGGCTGCAGGCAATTCTCCCAGGCGTATGCATGTCAGGGTCTTCCTAGGATGCCTTCCCAAAAAAGCAAAGGTCCATGGATGTGGTGGCCAGATCATTCAAGGCAGAGGTCAGCCGGGAAGATGATAGCGATGTTTTTGGGGGGAAATTCCAACAGGACAGTAAACTCCATCGATTTTCCAAAGGACACAGGATGACCACCGGGGCTCCTGCTGAAGAGGCCATAAGGAAACCGAACACCGCATTGTGAGCAAGGCTGGGGAAGTTTTCCCATCGCGATAATACACCTGTTCATTCTTTGTGGGGAACAAAGGTAATCCTGGGGGGGAGGGGGTTCTTGGGAAACCTGACCCTGCCCGCTCTCCTGACCTGACCTGAGCGTTGAAATGGAACCCAGTTTGAGTCCCTCGGGGAAGGCAGAGCTGTCATGTTGATGTGGTGTCAATGGAAGGACCTGGAATTCTCCAGGGGAGGGGGGCTGTAGAGGAAAGGAGACCCTGCCCCACCAAATGCACCCACCTAGATGGCACATCTGGAGCTGCAAATGTGTGTGTTGTTGCCTGATAGAGGCTTCTAAGTTTCCGTGGCAATACTTTTGCACATTCCCCCACGTGCATACAATCCACGTTCAGCCGACTGAATCCAGGAGGGTGGAGGCAGTGTCTCTCATTTCCACCCCCACCCGGGCCCCAAGCACTGCCCTGCACACGGTGGGCACTGAGCAGGCTTTACCCAGTGAGAAAGAGGACAGCTGGCCGAGCCCAGGGCATGGAAGCCAGGCTCAGGAGTGGGCAACTCATCAGTCTCGAGGCCAACGACTCAGAAACCGAAGCCAAACTCCTTGCCTTGATGTCAGCTCCCAAAATCAGCCTCCCTGTGGGACAGCATGGACCTGCCCCACAGGACTTCTGAGTCTGTTAACTGAGTCTGGAAAGGGCAGACAGCCTCCCCATTCTCCTGCTGAACAGGCTAATGGACTTGAACCATCAACCTTGTGCTTAGTACTCCAGTGTTTACCCCACAGCGCCACCAAGGCACGTCGACTCAGAGGGAGCAAACCCACCCTTTCCCAGCAGTCACAGTCCTGACAGAGCCTCCAAATGTGGCTTGCAAGCCGCAGAGACGTGCGTGTGGTCATGGGCACTCTGGGAAATCATGCAGAGGTTGGAGCAGCAGCTGGGAGAGATTCAGAGGTGGGTGAGTGAAGGTCAGCTCTGCCCCACTGTATGACCCTATGAGCAGGGTTCACGTCCACCCAAAGCCAGGACAAAAGTCACCCGGGAATTCTGCCAGGGGTAACTCAGAACCAGACGCACTGCCATTGGGTGGATGCCCGTGACGCATAGCAACCCCTCGGTGCTGTCCCTGCAGTTTGAGACTGTCACTCTACAGGAAGAGAAAGCCCCATCTTCCTCCCGAAGATCCACTGGTGCTTTTGAACTGCTGACCTTGCAGCCCATGGCCCAAAGTGAATCCACTATGCCACTAGGGCTCGGCTGCCCAGACCCCCACCCGCAGGGGACACCCCAGGCATATGCAATCGCCACCCGGAGACAGCCCCAGACGCCCAAATTAAAGGACTGCTGCCTTCCAACAATGTGGTTTGCAGCAACGATGACTGTCTGGGGGTAAATCAGCCCGCAGCAGCTGTGGACAGCCATTTCCGAGAGCGTCCGGGGCTGCTTAACGGGAGAAGCGTGTTAAAAGTTAAAGGCCTTCATCACATTAAAAACATGAATTCTTTTAGCCATAAATTTATTTCCCTGAATTCCTCAGCTGTACAGTCACCCAACATGCTTCCTTGTAAATCAGTGGGTGGGGGGAGGGGGTGCCTACTTCCTGATGCTTGCACGTTTGCTGTTTTCTCTCTAATTAGGAAAAAATGCCATCCGCCAAAGTTACACATCCAACTGAGAGGGCTGGGCTGGGCTTAGCAGTTACATAGCTGCCCGGACTGGATGCTTTGTAAAGCGGAAATAAATTCTCTCCTAAATGCAGAACGACGACAGACGTGGCCCAGCCTGCTCCCTGGGATTGAGTCTGACCCCGTCTCATTAGGGAATGGTGCCTTCTAGGCATGCGCTCAAAGTTAAGGTCATGACCATCAAGTCGATTCTGATGCAACACAACACTTCATAGGGCCCCCACGACTGTGAATCTTTATGAGAGCAGACTGCCTGGTCATTCTCCCTCGGAGCAGGTGGTGGTCTGGAACCACTGACCTTGCGATCATCGGCCTAGGCGTTGGGCTGCTGCATGCTCAGAGGGTGGGACGGTGAGCCTTGCTTTCAGTCCCACACAGTTACCTGGGCCACCTGCCCAGAACTCCCCTCATCCACCTCGAAGGAGCTCACCTGGGGCACAGCATCCCTGGCACGGTCACATCTTTGTTGTGGACAGAGGACTGAACGGGCAGTGTCTTGGGGCCCTGGGGACAACTGGGCAAAGTACAGCTTGGGTTCCCCTTGGATGTGGCAGCGATGCCCATGCCCCAACCCAGGCAAGGGTGAAAATGGGTTGTAATCTTGGCAAAGGGATGTCCCACTACAGTTAGCTATGGAAATGGGGCATTGTTAAACTCTGCATAAACATGAGCCTGTCCTTTCATGCTTTGGTTAGCAACCTAAGGGCTACTTAATAGAAATAATGCCCATTGTTTTGAAAAACTGATTGGTGTCCGTACTGAAGTAAATATTCATGCAGAAGAGAAGAAAACAGAGCATGGGTGTTGATGAAATAGAGCCCGCTTAGAGCCCCTGGTTGCTTGGGAAATGCCGGAAGGGTTGATAGCAAGGAGGTGGAACCTCGGATGCTGAACGGAGAGAGGGCTGCCGGCTTTGTTCCACCCGGGTTTGCCAGTTATCCTGCTTTTGCTGGCGCTGCTGTGGAGGATACAGTCCACGGGCCGCACAAACGTGCACATGCAAAGCCGGGCTTCCAAGGGCTTGGGGGAGGAAAACCTTTGTACAGCAGGGTTTGTGCCGCTTCCTCCAATCTGTGTGATTCAGGGGCATCAGCTGTGAAGTCATCCTCGCATAGCCTTTCTGGGATCCCCCTCCCCTTTGGCATCAACTCCACGCCTGCCCAGCTGCCCTTCTGATCCCCTGAGTGGGTGTCTGTCTGACCCCGGGGCAGAGAGTTCTGCAGAGGGAAACAAGCAAGCCAACTTTGGTCTGAAACAGGAGACATCAAGGAAAGCAAACAGAGAGAGGGAGGAGCCATACTATGGGCAATAAAACCAGGGGAAAGGGGACCTGTCCTGTTGGTACATGTGTTCCTTCCTTACCCTCCCCATCACCTTTCCTGCCACTCACAGGTTCTAAAGGTGAGTGGGATGGGCCGGTCATCCTATCTATTCCTCCCAATGACCCCAGCCTTCGGATTGGAAATGCCACTCCGAGGTGGTTGCAGGGTGCCAGCTGCGGCCGGGGCGCGCCTGCGAAGAACAGCACTTGCATTTTCGCCGCCAGCCGAAGGTCTCGGGACTGCTCCTGGAATCCACCCTGCTGCCAGGCACCGGCACAACAGCTTCTGGGAGGGAGGGCAGAGCAGCTTGCCCAATTGGAGTTACAAGGGAATTTAAGGGGACAGAATGTAATTACCGGAACTGGAACCTGGCCAAGGCACTGGGGCTGTTAAAAAAAAAAAAAAAAAAGTCAAGAAAGAAGAAGAAGGAAAAAAAATAACCTTAATTATTTGAGCTGATCGCAAAAGCCAACCGTGGGCTTCTCCTGCTTAGGACTTGGCCGCATGAGCTGCTTAAATCCTCACCAAACAATAAATAAAAATAAAACCTGCGAATTTCACCACAGCCCCTCCTGACAGCCAGATGTTGTCTGCCAAACCCTTTGTGCAGGCCAGAGACAGAGAGTGAGGCTAGGAACCTCCTGCCTCCTATGCCCAGCTGTACTCGGCCGGCACAGGTGACCCGGCGCTTGTTCAGCCCGACAGACAGTGATCGCACCCCTTCCATAAAGAGACTGCTCCCTCTCTGCAGACCTAGGTAGGAGGTGAGACCTGGCCTGCCCTGTGTGCATGTCTCATTTTGTTCCCCAAACTGGCCTGAGTTTGAGAGGTATGAAGGGAATAAAATCCTGATCGCACCAGGGAGGTGAGATGTTCACGGGAACCTTCTGCCATACGTAAGGCGTCTTCCTTTTGTTTCTGTTTGTTAGGGTGCTGAAAGCAAAGGCAGGACAAGAGGAAGAACTGAGAAGGGAGACGCTTGCCTCAGAAGGTCTGCAGGTTGTCTACGGCTTGGAACATTCAGTGCTTGGCCCCAGGGACCACTGGGCAACACCCGGAGCCCGCAGAGGTCAGCAGGGCCGAAGACGGGCTCCTGAGGAAGGCTCTGCCCCGTTCTCCACATCAGACAGAAGCAGGGTCTTGGTGGGGGCATTCCAGCAAATGCAGCGGGTCCCCTTCGGGGTGGTCAACGGCCCATCCTCTGGTCGCCCGGACGGGAAATGTCCAAGGAAGTTCATGGCTGCAACTTCCCTGGAGACAAGACAAAGGCGTCCAGGGGGACACGTCAAACTTTGTGGGGGAGGAAATACGCGCTGGCAGGGCCCCGTGGACCGGCATGATCCTTGTAAAAACCTATTAAACAAAGGAGTCCGGTCTGGGAGCTGAGTTTTAAACTGAAAAGGCCATTTATTCTACATCGGGACGACTATGAGCACCTCTCGCATGAAACCGGAGAATGGACCGTTTCAACTGACTGCCTGCCATCCCATCAGGTCAAAAATCGCCATCCGCACAGAAATCACTTCAGGCTTTTTAAAAAAAGTGTTTTTGTCCTCCCCAGCAATCTAAGACATCTGGACTTTTTTGTTCCCTAAGAGAAAGATACAGTGTCCATAAATTCAAAGTGTGAAATAAATTGAGGGGGTGGGGGTTGCAGGGGGTTGGAGGGGTGGGCCAAAGCAGAAAAGAAACAGCAGAAGAAAAAACTGGAAGCTGCCTACGGCATTCCTGTGGATGGAAGCTTGGCTTGCTTCCAATTTTAGGAGTGCTCGTAATAACTCGATTAACCCTCACGGTCCTCATTGTTCAATTTTGCAGAACTATAAATATTTCTATAATCCTTGATTGAATTAGTCAAAAAATTCAAAGCAAAATGCCTTTACTAATGTGTTTATACTTGGACAAGTCTGCGGCCATACAGTGGGAAAGAGCAGCTCGGCTCTGGGCCGGAGGCCTCTGGGGGCTCAGTGAGGGGACACTGCCATTCAGACAGTGAGCCCAGGGCTGCCTGACAATGTCAGGGGGTCGGGGCAGCTAGGGGGGTAAGGGGGGCAGATTTCCCATGCAGGTGAAATGGAGGTCAGGGGGCCTCCGAAAGTAGCTTCCAGAAACATTCCTGAAACTTACTCAGAATCCTTACATTTCCTAGACCAGATACCTAAGAGCCACCCATGCCTCTTGTCCCATGGAGGGGTGCCCACTGAATGCAAACAGTAAACCCACCCCAGCCCGGGGCAGCCTTCATGTCACCTCCCTGCTTCCCTGTGACCCGCCTGCTTCTCCAGACACACGGGCCCAGACCATGGGTCCCTGCCTCACTCCCCAGCAGCGTGAAAGAAGCAGTAAATTCACTTAAGCACACCCCCCAAGACCCGCCAGCCCTCAGACCATCAGGGGAAGCACAGCGGAGTGTGGGATCCGTGTTAATAATTCATCTGCCCAACCCCCGAGCAAATCCCACCAGGACGGCGTGCTCCTTGGGCTCCTCCATGCACTAATTAACACCCTCCAAGTGTTTCAGGGGCCCCTTTTAAAAGCACTCTGCCATCCACTGAGCGCGCTGCATTAAGTAGAAGATCAATCCTGCCCTCCAATCCTATTGATGAGCTGTCCAATCCAAGGAGGATATCAGGAACCAACAGAAGGCTTTTCACCTGCAGGATCA
This sequence comes from Tenrec ecaudatus, assembly GCF_050624435.1. Classification (NCBI taxonomy): domain Eukaryota; kingdom Metazoa; phylum Chordata; class Mammalia; order Afrosoricida; family Tenrecidae; genus Tenrec; species Tenrec ecaudatus. The sequence goes on along the minus strand of NC_134545.1, from coordinate 109,489,479 downwards.
TGCCCCAAGAACGGGTCTGGAAGCAGGTTTCTCTGTGGAGCTCACTGCCCCTCCTGTGAGCTCACTGGGGGCATACAGTGTCCCTTCCTCACACCACCCAGCCCAAGGCCAGAGCCACAGACCCAGAGGAGCAGGTCATTGTCCCTTGGAAAGCTTGAACCCTGGCCAGGCTGCTGCAGAGAAACGGAACTGATTCAAGAGAGTGCTCTACAGTCAACTCTCGGGGTCCAGAGCATCCTGAGCAGCGGGTTCAGCCAACCACAGATCAAAAATGAGAGAGAGAGAAAAGTAGAAGCAGCAGCAGCAATTAAGTGGTTAAAGCAATCTGTCAAAGGATGAGAGGGAGCTCAAAGTGCTGTTTACATATCAGGGATTAAAGGTAATTTTTAGATGATTTAAAGTATACATACATAGGTAGTATGCAAATCCTACGCTGTTTTACATAAGGGACCTGCACACCCATGGGTCCTGCTGCCCTAGTGGATTCAGGAAGCAGTTGCGTGATGTGCCGGGGACAGCTATGTGGCTGTCCACCCTGTAGCAAGCGATTGCTGCTGGTGATGGTGGTGTCATTGGGGCACACAGAGTTGGTCCAGCAGGTGTCCTGCCTGGGCCCATTCTTGCCACCACTCTGTCCACTTGCCTCATGGAGGGTCTTTTTGCTTCTCCCTGATGTCGACATCCAGATCGATATTCGTGTTCATTTGAAGGCACTGGGTAAGGAAAATTATAGCAACTCCCAAGCACAACACCCGTAAGCCAAGAAAGCAAGGCTGGAGACCAGGCCAGGATTCCAGGTGGTGTCTTGAGACCTTTCATCTAGGGAAGTCACATCTGCATTTGCTCTTCTGGCCTTCAGCTGATTAGATGAGACCCACCCGCCGTATGGAGGGCCGTCTCCTTGGCTCTGCAGCGACAATGGCAGATGTCAGTCACATCTACAAAAGGCCTTCACTGCACCCTCTAAACTAGCAGTTCTCAACCTGTGGGTCACGACCCCTTTGGGGGCCGAATGACCCTTTCACAGGGGTTGCCTGATTCATAACAGGAGCAAAATGACAGTGAGTGATGAAATAGCAACAAAAATAATTTTATGGTTGGGGGGTCACCATGACATGAGGAGCTGTATCAAAGGGACGTGGCATTAGGAAGGTTGAGAACCACTGCTCTAAACCCACTTTGGCCCCACACTGGACTCTGCAGCTGGGCTGTGGACACATACGGCTCCCCTCCCAGCGAGGTCAGCCCCCAAGATGGTGTCACTCTGAGGATGCCACAAGCAGCGCAGCCCCTCCCACAGTTGCGTTGTCGATAAAGCAACTGGAGAGGTGGGCCCAGGTCAGCCCAGGCATTCCCCCACGACTGGCCGCTGCTGAGGGTCATGGAGATGGAGCACGTCATCCGGACACAGCCCATCAGCTGGCAACCTTCCACCAGCGAATGCAACCAGGCCCATCAGAAAGACCACCCAGCGGCTGCCTGGGCCTCCCACCTCGCTCACCCGGAGCTCCGAGCACCAGGGCATCCAGAGCCTGGAGTGGGAGCTTCGGAGAGCGGCAGACAGCCACTTTCAACATGCCAATCTCCATGGCTCGTCCTAAATGTTACCTGGAGACCACTTCCAGATTCAGATCAATGGCGCGTATTGATCCTGCAATTAAAAGAATAGGGACAGCGTAGCTGCTGCCCTTTGCTGCCTCGCCTTCAAGAAAGTGATTTAAGGAGTCAAACGTGGCCACTTGGAATAAGCTCCCTCCATGGTGTTGGGCCCTTCTCCTGGAACCCTGTGGGCTGTCCCCAAGGCAGGGAGGGCAGGCAGTGCCCACCAGGGGCATGGAGGGGTGGGGCATTTAAACGCTGGTTTATGTGAGGGGGAAATGCCCATCACACAAGCTCAACCCTTTTACAGGGGACAAGATGGTGGCCTAGTGCATTCACCCTGTGGTCCTGCCACCACCTGTGTCTAGGTGCAGACCTTGCTTATCCCCCAAAATAACCCCATTCCCTTTGAGCAGTCACTCCTTCCCGATCCCCTGCCCCTGAGGGGTCAACCACCTGTACTTGCCCTGACTCTGTGGGTTTGCCTGTAATTCCACACAAGTGGAACCATCAAGGGTGGACCTGCTGGGATGGATTATCTCACTCAGCACAATGTTCGCAGGCTCATCCGTCCTGGAGCAGGTTCCAGGACATCAGTCCTTGTCTAGAGCTGTGTCGTATCCTGAGGATCCCTAGTGGCATATGGGGTTACAAATTGAGCTGCCGCTAACCACCAAGTCTGCAGTTCAAGACCACCAGACATCCCTCGGGAGAAAGATGAGGCTTTCCCTTCCTGTACAGGTGTACAGCCTCAGAAACCCACAAGAACTGTTCTACGCTGTCCTACAGGGCCCTCTGAGTCAAGGTCCACTTAATGGGCTTAGCTGTTTTGAGAACATGCCATTGCACAGGTGTACCGCACTGTCCACCATCTGGCGACAGACATGTGGGGAGTTTCCCCTCTTGCTACTGTGAACAGTGCTTCAAGGACCATGACATCCACCATGTGTGCTAGTCCCGCTCCATCTCAGCCCTCTCCAAAGGGGCTTGCTGGGTCATACGGCGTTTGCCCAGGGACGTCGTGAGGAGCGGTGACAGGGAGCCGCGATGGGCAGGTGGCCCCTGTGAGGGGCACAATAAGGGGCTCACAGGCTTGGTGCGGCATCCCTGCCACGCAGAGGTTTCCAGGTGACTCTCTTCAAGGAATGGATAACGGCCGCTTCCTTGGGAGAAATGGGTCGCCCTCAACTACTTGCCCACGTGACTTGGATCAAGTACAGCTTGGGGCAAGAAAAAAGAAAGGCTCGGGGAACTCTTCCTGGTTAAAACTCTAGGTGCTGCTATTAGGGCCCATCAGCCTGTGCCAACCCACAGCAACCCTCTCTACAAGAGACTGAACGCTGACCCGCAGACGCTATGTCCCTGGGTGGCGGCCACTGGGTCAGGCCGTCTTGCTGCGGGCCTTCCTCTCATCCGTGGACCCTGTGTCGTCAAATATAGAGCATAAGCTCCTCCCCTGGACACACAGGCTGTCACGTGGGTCCTGCAGACCCCTTAGCTTCCCCATGTCTCCCACTCCAAGGGCGATACGTGGCCACTGCATGAAACTCCTAGCAGAAACGCCCTGCCCTACCCTGAGCCTTTGCTCATGCAGAGGCTGCATGTCCCTCACAGACACTGCCTCTACTGCCATCGAGTCCGTGCTGCCCCCTGTGGGTTCCGAGACTCACTGTTTAGGAGAGTAGAAAGCACAGTCTTTCTCCCTTGGAGCTGCTGGTCATTTCGAACTGTTGACCATGCGGATCGTAGCCCAACGGATAGCCACAACACTACCAGGGCCCCTAATAACTTCTTTCTAGCTGGTCCCTTATTAGGTAAATGTGGGGTATAGAACCAGACCTGGCCCCCTAGTCAAGTGCAGAGGTGACCAGCATGTCCCCTACCTAAGCTTTTAGCTTCATGAGTCTGACTCATACCACTGCCAGCAGACATGCTGGATGCAGACATGCTGACATGCTAGGGGTGTCATCTCTGTGACACCCCCCCCCCCCCCGCTTCCTTGCAGAGGACTGCCTGGCGCTGAGTCACCCTGGGATGAGCACTAACCAACCTCCAGTTACTACCAAAGCAACCCCCGCCCTGGACTCGGGGAGTCCCATTGAGCTCATACACCAAATAAAGCTGCTTCCAACCATTTCTTGTCTCCGTCTCCAGGCCAAGGGAGTCCTTTCCCAGACCAGCCTCTTCCTTCTCTGTACCAAGCTCCCGCTGTGGAAACTCCCATCCACCCTTCAGGACCCAGCTCAGATGTCCCTCCCCTCATAGAGCCTTCCTGACTCCCCCAGGCACACTTAGCCTCCTCCCACACGTGCCTGCCCCAGCCCTGAGCCTGTCCACCCAGAGCCTTTGCTCCCGAACCTCTAGACCCTGAGGGGACGCAGGGCAGTGGGACCACGCAGACCAGCTCTCCACTCCGCTCCGCCACTTTGCTTCTGCAGCTGTAAGATGCAGAGACCTTGTGGTGCCAGCTGAAGAGGGGCTGCAGTGAGCCCGGTTGGTGAAATGGCAAGGAATCTAAAGCCTCTTGCACCGCACTGGAACGAGATCGCCGTGCAATGAATGGTGCCTAAGCAGATTCTAGCGCCCACCACATGGTGTTTGAATTCATGGGTGCTGTTGTCCCTCCTCGATGATCCTAAGCACCCCACAAACAAGCACCGCATGTTTGCCCGTCGACGTTGCTAGCACTCAAATGTGTTAAAGAAATCAAAGAGTTAATTCAGAGAACCACTTCATACAAGGGAGCCACATAAATAGACCCCCAAGGCATTCAGTTGCCACAAACTCTTGGTGTGTCCCTCGGGCTCCGAGAGTTCCAAAGCAGGGCTTGGCCTTTGCCAGGCAGGCCAGGGAAAACCTCAGAATTGAGCGTCAGCCCCTAAGCTTCGTGGGGACATGGGGAGGCACACCTATCTCTGGTGCCCCATGTCCTCCTGTGAGGACAGGGCAGGAAAACAGGTAGGACACGTGTGCTGCAGGGTGTTCTGTGTCCTCCTTCGGCCCTTCAAAGCTCTCATCTCTGAACACAAGTGGGGACACTAGTGCTCAGACTGTGTGTGGACTGGTTTTGGAGGGGCGCTCGGTGGTGTAAATGTCTGATGCTCTTGGCTGCTGGCAGGAAGGTTGGTGTTTGGTACCCACTCAGAGGAAAGGCCTTTCAATCATCTTCCACTGGACACCCATGGACCACAGTTTGATTCTGATACACATGCGGTCGGGCCCCCTCGACGGCAGCCGGATCGGTTGTCATTGTGGGTCTTGGAAAGGTAATGTGGGAGGAAGCGGCTGGCAGCACAGACCGAAAGACCCTTGGACAGGAAGAGGAGGCCTGGGGAGCCATCCCCACCAGCGTGGCGGTGAAACGTCCCCACTTTTGTGGCGTGAAATGCAGTCGCATGCACAATGGAGAAGAGCAGGGTCCCTGGGGGCCCTCCCTCCAGCCTCCATTGCAGTCTCCACACACGTTGTCTCCATCTCTCTGCCCACCAGATGGGCCTGTTTTCTCTGAACTCTCATAGTACCTGGCTCGGCGTCTTAAATATTATAAATAACCAACCCAGCCCCCATGATTGATTGGTTAAGGAAAGGTTAGTCAGCGTGAAAAGATGCTGCATCCCAACCGCATGGCCGTGGAGTCACCGCCCCATAGTGAGGCCAGGGCCCAACTGTCCAAGTCCAGGCTTTCAGACCCACCTGCCCCATACCCACTCGGGCTCTGTACACGGAGGAGGCTCTGGGACGCTCTGTACGAACCAGACCCGTTTGAATGTATTTAACTCATGTTTCCCAAGCACAGGATTATAGGACAATCCACCCACTGCTCAGCCAACCCCCCAGCCATGTCCTGTGAAGATGAAGCTCGGTCCATACAATTCAGGCCCTGCTCACTGGAGGCTGTCACACAAACAAAGCAGAACAAGGCAATGGCAGCAGAAAGCGAGCGGTGTCCTTTGACAAGAATTCATTCAGGCTGAGTATCAACTCCCCGTTGGCCACAGGGAAGCTGTCTACCAAAGCGGGAAGGGAAACTCTAGAGATAAACAGTTGCAGGACTTTTTTGCTTGGGGCAGGTTACAATGTTTCCACTGATACCGGGGAAGTGGCTAAAGTGAGCATAGGCCAGATCCTAATTACAAAGCTACCAGGAACCGAGTTGCTGGGAACTGGAGTCAGACTGGCCCCATGGTCACCCGTGTGTCTGCTAACTGCAAGGTCAACGGTGCGGACCCACCACCTGGCTCCACACGACAGAGATGCAGCTCTCTGCTCTCCTACAGACTCCTACAGAAACCCCGTCCTTTAGGGGCTGTGAGACTGCAGCCCCTGGAGTCCAAGTCCAGCTAAGGCTGGGGAAATGCTGCTCGTAAAGTCCAGATAAGCAGGAAGATGAGGCCCAGGGGGTCCAGCATGTTCCATCTAGGGCCCCTGGTGGGGGCCCATCTGATGCTCCTATGTCCTCTGTCACCTCTGCTCACTGCTGACCCCCACATCTGTCCCCATCTCAGGGGCTACTCGCAGCAGAGGGCAAGCCTGCAGGCTGTGGTCTCCCTCACCTGCCTCCCAGGCCTGAGGCTGCCGTGGACATGAGGGGTCCCACATGAGGGATCCCAGCTTGGCCTCTGGAGCCAATGGGGTGGCCTGCCCAATTCGGCACACTCCAGTTCAGCCAGTTGGGGATGACCTTGGGATCCTGGCCAGCAGAGGCAGCCAAGGGTGGGGCGAGGCATGTTTGTCCTGCAAGAGCTGACACCCGGCCCTCTTATGCAGCCAGCTGACCGGCTCTTAGCTCCTGAGACTGCTCTGCCTCCTTCTCTTTTCAGAGACAAAGGCCAAGTTCAAATGTGTTGGTCCTGCAGGGACCACGCTGGCATTCCTGGACTTGACAGCGGCTCAGGGGGAGGGGTCTTCTGAGAGAGCCCAGGCCCAGGGGAGAGAGGTGCTCCATGGGGTGGGCGCCAGGAAAGGGTCCAGGAGGCCGCCAACTTCCCACCCTCTTCCCACCTCTAAGCCGCCTTTGGGGCCAGCTGGGAAGGATGGAATGTCACCTTCTCAGGAGCTCACAGTGTGTTCCGAAGCTTAAGAGTGCCATCTTGTGGCCCAGCAGAGATGCAGACGCCGGCTTCCAGCCGCCCGGCCAAGGAGCCCTGGACTGGTCTCTCTTTTCTTTCAGGCCCAAGAAGCCTGCCAAGCCTGGAGTCCACTACAGCAAGAAGGTTCTCTGGCTTGGGGGAGGTCAGAGGCACAGGTCTGGGGCCACCCTGCCCCTCCCCTACCTGCGCACCTGGGCCCCCAACACTCAGCCCCTCTTTCTGAGTCCCTCCCAGACCAGCTCGGCTTTGTGTCCAAATGGCAGTGGACAGGCAGCCCTGTGGCTTGAGAAGGGGCTGCAAGGTGAACTCTGGATGCAGCCTGCCATGGGGTGGGGAGTGGGGGTGGCGACAGGAGGGAGAGATGGAAAGAGAGAGAGAAGGAGGAGGAGGAAGGAGGGAAAAGAAAGGCCAAATGAGTGCAAGAAGACAGGGAGCTGGCCATCTCTGCTTGGCTCCCAGAGTCAGGTAGCCAACACTTTACCTGCACAAAGCCTGTTCCATTGTCAGGGCCAGAATCAGGGGCCCCTCTGTGGATCTTGACACCAATCCAGGAAATCCCAAATCAAGACCCAAGCTAGCTCAGATCGGGCGGGGCTTCTGTAAATGAGAGATTGTGCTGGAGAAGATGGGGCTCCCAGCCTTATCACTCGGGGACCCTCGGAACCTGCCTGGGCCACACCACGAGCGCCAGCTCTGAATGGCTACATCCTCCCTCCCGCTTGTAGGGGAACGTTTCCCACGGAGGAAAAGGGAGAGAAGGGGATCTCGTGAGGCGCAAGGTGGTGGCCGGCTACCTGATGGTTCGAGGACCCAGCATTTCTGTTTCCGAAATGAAAGGGGGATGCAAGCATCGATTGCCTTGTAGAGAGGCCGATGAGACCAGAGGGGGATGGGGAGGGTAGTCTCCACTGGGCTTGGACCCTCCCAGGGACACACACACAAACCCACCCCTGGCCCCAGCGCCTGGTAGTGGGCTGGGCCAGCTAACGTTGTAATGGTCAGTTTGAGGCCACAGGTGGAAACCTTTATCATTCACACCTGGAAAGGCTTCCACTGGTGCCTAAGAGCCTGGGCACGGGCTCTAGACACATACCTGCATGTCAGGCCTTGGATGGCAATGACCTTGATCAGATTCTTGCTTTGAAGAGGAACAGCTCCGGGACTTTGGGGCAGGGGACTTGGTATGGGGACACCGGAGGAGGGGGCTCAGCCTGAAATGGGTTGTGACTTTGCCCCTAGAATCTGCCTTTTCAAGTTGAAGGAGGGGAGGAGGGAAGCTTGTCTGTGAAGCACTTGCTGAGTGGCCGCTGCTCCCGGCGCCTGGGTGAGCTATGTGCCCATCGTGTCCTGTGTCCGGTGAGTGTGACCAAGTTTATTGCTGGGGGGGTGCAGGCCGGCACTGCCCTGAGATCCCGTGAATGGGTGTCTAAGAAGTCGCCATTTTCCGCAGACTGGTTAAATGGGTGTTTTTAATGCAAATGAGTTCAAATTGCTATCAAGAGTAATTATTGTAAAAGAAAGGCAGTCTCTCTTGCTCCGTCTCCCACCCCTCATTTCACTCTCCTATGGTCTCTCTTAAATAACATAGCCATAAAACTTCAATTGACCACCAAAGAAGCAGCTCTATCTGCAGAGGGGAGGCATAGTGGGAGGAGGGAAGGAAGGGGTGCCGCGGCGGGGTGAGGGTCCTCGCCCATAGGTCCCTAGCGCCCTGTTTCCCAGCATCTGCACCATGGAGTGATTCCCCCCACCCCTTGACTTCCTAGCCCCCAGTGGGGGACTGGGTAGGAAAATACTCCAGTCCAATGCAGTGCGGAGGGGCTAGGCTCAGGTGAGTCCTGCCTACAGCCCCTCCTCCCTCACTCAACCCCACCCCATTTCGGGCCCACCTGGGCCCCTTGTTTTAGTCAACACATTATAATAACCTTCGGTGACACCGGCAGGCACATGAAGTAGGACAGTTCATCTCATCTAGTCTAAATTTGCCCAAGTCCCGCTCTGTAGGGAGGATTTTTTTAGCTTTACATATTTGTTGATGGAATCTGCTTCCAGTTGACACCCCCCAAAAATTAAAAATTAAAATAAATGCTTAGTATACAATTGGGTCCGGTTCTCCCGGCCTTAATTCCTCAAACAGATGACTGGGAACCTGTCTTCACCTTCTGCCCCATGGGCTTTGTCTACAATTCATCGCCACGGCTGCACTCAGTCAGTAACGGCGTGGACAGGAGCGGTTTCATTCATCTATGATGGTCTCATTTGTGACAAGAAACTGTTGTGTTCTCTTGTCATTAACAGATTCTGTTGCAGATGCTGGGGCAGGGGCACAGGCAAAGAGCCCCCTTTTGAAATGTGAGCCCCTAGTTACACGTGATTGTCACCAACTTCACTTAAAAGCTGACTCTTACTCCAGCCCTCTGCAGCCCCGGCCCGCTGAGCTGTGTTGAGCACTGTGATGACCTTGTGAACTTGCAGCTAAGGAGCAAGTGGCTGTTTTGGAAAATGTACTCACTTGACCTTTGGTGATGGCGAGCCGAGAGCCAGCCCCGTTTCACCCAAGAACAAAAGTGTCTTGTCACCCCCATGTGCTCAGGGGTCAACAGCCCTGCTTCCAGAAGGCTTTGTAGACGCTCATGCCTGGAGCCTTCCAGCCTGGAGTGCAGTGGCAGCGTGGGGCCGGACACGCGTGACAACCCAGGGAAGCCAAACCCCACCCGCCAAGCAGCTCCCATGACACGGCCCGCGACTGGGAGGCCCCACAGTCCAGGTAAGCCCAGAGCTTTCACCCTGGGGGCTGATCTGCCATGGCCATCGGTCACCTGCTAGTAATAAAATCGGGCCCATGTCCTATGCAATTGGCCTGGCTAATAAACGATGCAGATTCAAACAGACACATCTAGGTCTTGATGATGTGAGCGGGTGACCGAGCCGGGCCTCTCCAGGGAGACCTTGGCTCCTTCTGATACAATTTGCCTACTGTGTGGGACAGGTGGTTCCTATTAAGGAAAATATCAGCTTCCCTTCCATCTGCGTAGTGTTCCTGATTCAAAACCCCCCGCATCCCCCCCCACCCCAGTGATGGCCTGCTGCATCATTGCCCTTCATTCCTGATCCCGTGCTCTCCAGAAGAAATGCCCAAGCAGATGACTGGCCGGGAGAGTGACTTCCGGGCGCTTGGGCCACCCTGAGGGGGCGCGCTCTCCTGCAGTCACCCTCTGACCCACCTCCAAACAGAACTGTGCCAGCTGTCTGGGTGATCCAATTGACAGAGTGTAAGTGGGGACATGGGACTCATGGTCACAGGTGGACCTCCCGGCGGCCATTCCTGAGGTCCCAGTGCCAGCTGTGGGCATGAGCCACCATGGGAAGGGAAGTGCTCAGAATGGTTGCCCCCAAGTGGTGGCCTGTCCGTGGGCCTGCCAGCTCTCCCAAACTGACCACCTGACCTGCCTGCGGGGCAGTCCATTGTGAAGGACCCTGTGCACAGGAGGAGGTCTGGGCCCGCTGGGTCCCTGCCCATACCCAGGGACCAGACTCTGGGCCTGACATGGGGACACATTTCTGATAGCCTGGGACCTGTTGTTGGGTGGGTCTCCTTGTGTCAGGGTGACTGGGAAAATGCTTCCCGAGGAATATCCTGGGCATAGTCTCTGTGCCCACAGTTCCCCGCTCCTGACAGGACTGGGAGGAGAGCAGGCCCCCCGAAGCTCAGCTCACCAGGTGCATTGGGCTCAGACCTGGGCCCTGATCCTGCTGCCACCAGAGCCAAGGTTGGGAATGGCGAGAACAATGAGTCTGAGAAGGAGGGGAACTGAGGATGGGAGTCTCCTGGAAGGCAAACATCTGGAAGGCAGACACAAGGGGTCTGTAGGGTGTTCACAAGGAGCCCCTGCTGCTCCCAAACCAGGAATAGGGTGCCCCGTAGTCCTCTCAGCCCTGCTCTGGGCTGCAGTGTCGGTGGGGACAGGAAGTCTACAAGCCTAGCAAGTCTGCATGGGCATGGACGTGACTCTCACCCCAGAGTGAGGCACCTCCCATGGCCACTCTGGGGCCTCAGGGTGACAGGGTGCTGTGAAGCAGGCCACAGCACTCAACTGGCCAAAGATGCGGTGCCGGCAGCCCACAGTGAGAGCCCGTAGGGCTTGTCCCAGCTCTCCCCACATAGACCCTTGCCAGACAAGAGGAATTTACCAAAATAGCCAATAAACTTCGAGGACACCCGCCTGCCTCAGGAGGGTATTTTTCTAAAGGAGGTGATGGAGACTCTCTTTGCATCCCGTTTTGGCTGGCCTCTGTGGCAGGGCCCCACTTTTGGCAGCATGGGGGCTGCTGGGCATGGTCTGTTTGGGACAAGGGGGCAAAGGGAGAGAGTCCAACAGGTCATCTGAAGACGAGGGAGTCACAGGCCAGGGGAGGAACTGGGAAGGCTGGTCCGTGTCCCCCACAGCCCCCAGTGCAGAAGGTCGAGGCCCTTTGGGAAGCTTGAAGAGTCCCCCTTGTGCAGTCTGAGTTGGAGCAATGCGGGCTGCATCATTCCATCCTTAGGAGCCACGTCCCCGAGTCCAGAGTAACTGAGGAATCCCGGGTGCCTGGACGAAGCCCCTCAAAGATATTGGGGCAGCCAGACAGTACCCTGGGAGACATCCTGTGCACTTCAGGAGCCAAGTCTTCCTCACTGAGGAAGGAGCACGGGCCTGATGCACTAACACTCAACAGGGGGTGTCCTCTGGGCACAGGATCGAGCTTGGCCGGGGAGTGGGAGGGCAGGTGCATGCACCCAGCCAAGGATGCGAGGATCTCACCCCAAGTAGGAGCCTCCCCATGAGGCTGAGAAGACACACCGAGCCTTGTAGGGAGGAGCTGTGAGAGGACACACAGGGCCACCCAGAGGGAGCTGAACGAGGAAACCCAAGACTACACTGGAGGGGCCATGCAGAGAGAGGAGGGGGAGGGTTTGGAAAAGGTCATCAAAGCATGATGACCAAACCCATGTCTCCCCGGGGCCAGTCCCCAGCTTGCAGAGCAACCTCATGGCTTTTGTAAATGGACAGGCTAAGAGTCAAGCTCACAAACCCATGGAAAGTGCGTCTAGCGGACACACAGCCCTCTGTGAGCTCAGGGACAAGAGTGGTCTGGGACATGAGGTCCCAGGGGTTCCAATCGGAGGTGCTTCGAGGAACTTGTCTGGGGAGAAGCCCTGGCCCCCAGGTGAGCGTGGAGGGAGTTCAGAGTAAGAGGTGTTCAGACAAGAACGTCACAGGCATGAAACAAGAGCGCAGGCAGGCCCAGAGTCCAGTCTCCAGCTCACACCTGTCATTGTGGCTTGTGGACATGGCCACGTGAAGAGACAGGCCCACGAAACTAGGGAAAGTGCATCAACACACACCAACTCACAAACTAAACTCACGGCCATCGAGTCAGGGGAGGCAGGGTGGAGCTGCCCCCGTGAGTTTCCGAGATGGTAACACTTTGCTGGAGTAGAAAGCCTTATCTTTCTCCCGAGTGGCTGGTGGCTTCCAACTGCTGGCCTTATGGTCAGTGGTCCGACTCATAACTTCTCAGCCACCAGAGCTCCTCCACCCTGGGCAGGTCCAGGCCACATGCCGGAGCAGGAATGATCCACACTTGAGAGGACAACCATGCAGGCAGTCCCTGAGAAAGGGGTCTGCCCGGCCAGGCCCAGTGCCACCAACACCACGTCCATCTTGATGTGCCTAGCAGTCTTGTGCCAGGAGCACGCATGGCCGGATGTGGGTGGCAGCATCCATTCAGAAGACGAGATGGCTCCCACGCACTCTGGGGAATTTGCCCCACCAAATTTTCTTTTGAGGCTGCACAGGCTTCTTGGCACCCGGCCCAGGCTGCCTTTACATTTTGTCAAAGTCATAAGCAGCATCCCGCGAATATTGTCGCTCGAGTCAGGAACTTGATTAGAGAGGCATTATCTGGTCTGACTTCCATGCACAGTGACAGGAGTGACATTTGCTGGCTCGGGGGCCACTCGATGAGCAAGAAGCGCAACGGGGAGCTCTGTGCTAAAAACAAACATAGAAATGGCTTTTTTGAAATAAAGATATGAGACCATGGTTCCCAGGCTCCGAGGGGTTCTGGGCAGAGTGGTCAGTTAGGGTGTCCAGGGGACCGGGCAGATCCCAGAAAGCATTCCTGTACGTCAGAACTCCCTGCTCCCACACAGAGCGATTCTTGTTCAAAATACACCAAGGAAGGAAAGGAAACCCGGGTACATCGAGGAGGAAATTGTCCCTTGGGTAAATTCACCAGGAGGAGAGGAAAGAGGGGCTAGTACCCCAGGAACTGCAACCAGAGGATTAGGAGGAAAATGCCGACAACTCAGGCAAGTATAAAAATGCCCTTGCTCACGGGGGCCCCGCTTGTTCTCAAATTGTCCTGGGGTCCCAGGTTATTCTTGGTGGCCATCTCTTGGGAAACCAGCCACCAGGCCTCTCTCCTTGGGCACCTCAGGGGAGGTTCCAGCCACTGACCTGTAGGGACTTGGTCAAGCACTTCAAGCCCCTCGTACCACCTAGGGACCAGCCATCATTAGTCTGGCCCCATTGCTCAACCCTGGTAGACATCAAAGAGTAGCGTCTGAAGATGCTGAGCTAACACCATTGGAAATAGAGCCATAAAGGGGACATGACACAAAGTCAAAGGCCAGCGGAGGCATGATCCTTGATGTTCTTACTGTTGCTGGGTGGCCCTGAGTCCATTGTCAACTCACTGCCACCTCGGGTGACAGGGGAAGGACCCAATCAGGTTCTAGAAGCAAACGGTGCCGTGTGCCCTGGGCAGCCTCAAAGACTTCCCCCAGAAGAGGCAATGGTGTTTGGCATCATGAGATTCAGGCCAAGGCCCCTGCTGCCCTCCCGGGTATGTTTTGGGGGGGAAATTCTGCTTTGGGGCCACACACGAGTGAGGTGAGAAGGAGAGTGTGGGGAGACACAACGTGGCATCACAGGGATAGATCTTTCCCCTGCAGGCAACGCGTCTTCTAACTAATTCAATCCATCTCGGCGGACAGGAATTCCAGCTAAGCCATCCCACCAGCTCCTGCCCTCACGTCCCTCCACATAGAGATTGGGATGTCGGGGTGCCGGGGCTGCCCAGGGAGTAAGTAAAGGCCTCCTACTCCCACCTTGTTTCCAGGGTCAAGTCCAACAATCCCCTGGAGACGGGGGTCCTGGTGCAGTGGGCAGGTTGTCTTATGCCCCAAGTCCGTAGACCAGCTAGCCAGGTGTAGGTTCCGGATCCGGCGACAATCAGCTCAGCGGAACAGGAAGGCGTTCCTCCACCTTCTCCACTTCCTTATCAGCATGGAACAGGGTTTTCAAAACGCCCTAGCAGACTCCCCACACATCTTATTGGCCACAGCAGGGTCACCTGACAGACCGAAGACCAATCACACACAACAGAGAACAAAAGGGACCCCCGGTTTGCTTATAGAGATCATGTGCCTCCTCTGGAAACAGACCCCAAGAAGCCAGCATTCTGTTCACACAGAGGACGGCTTGATGGTACCAGAGTCCCACCTGGTTCACTTAGAGGAATGGCAGGTTGGGGGTTAAATAAATCAAAACCAAACTCACCTCTGCTGAGTAGGTTTCAACTCATAGCAACCCCCTAGGACAGGCTAGCACTGCTCCTGGGGGCTATAACTCCTTACGTGTCCTTCCGAGCAGCTAGCAGTTGAAACTGCTGACCTGGCGGTTAGCAGCCCAGCATGTGGCCCACTGCATATAGCCCAGCATATAGCCCAGTGCATATAGCCCAGCATGTAGCCCCCTGCATATAGCCCAGCATGTAGCCCAGTGCATATAGCCCAGCATGTAGCCCAGCATGTAGCCCGATCCTAATGGATTGAGTGCTGTGGGTGTTAGCTGCCATAGAGTTGTTTCTGACCCATAGCGACCTCAATCACAACCGAACAAAACAAGGCTCAGCCCTGCCCCATCCTCACAAGTGTTCCTATGTCTGAGTGCACTGAGGCAGCCACAACGTCGATCCACATCCCTGAGGGCCTTCCTCTTTGGTGCTGCCCGCTACATTACCAAGCATGATGTCCTTCTCCAGGGACCAGTCTCGCCTGATAGCATTTCTGCATTAGGTCGGGTTGGCTAGAAAAACAAATCCACAGATAGTCATAAATGTATAAGATAGCTTTAGCCCAAAGAACTATGGCATATCAAGGAAATGTCCCAGCCCAGTCCAGATAAAGTCCATAAGTCTGACACTAGTCCATAAGTCCCTCTTCAGACGCACACAGCACATGCAATGATGTAAAACGCAGAAAGAACACAGGCCAGTGGGTGCAAAGTCTGGTGGATCCAGCGGTGGTGGAAGCATCTCCAGGGCTCTCGCAGGTCTCGGTGTGGCTCCACCAGCTCTCCCAGTGCACCAAGAGCAGGAAGGTGGAGCAGAGAGAGAGAGCACGCTCTTACAGGTCTCAGCAAGTCTCCCATGGCTTAGCAACAGAAAGGCCAAGGCAGAGAGAGAGGAAGTTCCCAGAATCCTCATGAGAAGGACATGCCCACAGGAAGCATCATCAGGCTGTGACCTGATTGACAGGCTAGTCTCCACCCCTACACTTACTTATCAAGTTGACATGAAATTATGTAACTACCACAAAATCCAAAGTCTGCAAGACCAAGTCTCTCCATCCTTCCTTCTAAGGAGCACTCTGGCTGTCCTTCGGGATGGGATAGCATCCACAGTCACCAGTGCTGTAGGATGCTTGGAGGATGCTTTGTCGCTTGGTGACTGGCTGAGGTGCACGTGTGGTCATCTGAGACCCTTCTTGGGCTGATTCTTCGCCCGCACATCCAGTGTCTTCTCACAATGTTAGCCCGTCCCTAAGGGCCAAGCGTGCACCTTCCCCTGGGTTTGCTCAGAAACCGTGAGGACCTGGGGCCACACGGACAGCTGTCCACATTCCCTCTGTCCCAGGAGTCGGGCTAACTTTCTGGATTTGGCTTGAGCAGAATGCCCGAGGCAGCGCCGAAGTTGTGAGCCCTTGGCAGTAGACTTCGTGCCCTCCTCGGCAGCCTCTGTGCCAGGCTGCTCTGAGCAAGCTCTGGCTGCATTCTGAGGAGCTCTTCGTGCCAAAGTGCCAAGGTCTCACGTGAGTGATGAATGGTCCGGCCTCTAGCATATTCTCCCCAATTGCCTTTGCCCCA
This sequence comes from Tenrec ecaudatus, assembly GCF_050624435.1. Classification (NCBI taxonomy): domain Eukaryota; kingdom Metazoa; phylum Chordata; class Mammalia; order Afrosoricida; family Tenrecidae; genus Tenrec; species Tenrec ecaudatus. The sequence continues at coordinate 109,473,596 of NC_134545.1, read as the reverse complement.
GGTGCGCATTCACCTGCTGCTGCTGCTGCTGACGGCATCCTGGTTTCCAGCATTCCACCTTTTCTGTCCCTACTGTTGGAGCCACCGGCGATGCTGTCACGTGGGCATTTGTCTGCTTCCTCTACTGCAGACAACTGGGTTTCTAATTGTCTATTAAATGGTCTATTAAATGATGTCGTAGCTACAGGGACCTGCTGGAAAAGGATGCTGCTTCTCGAGGCTTGCCTCTCTGTTGGCAGTGTTCTGGGGAAGATAGCTTAAAACCTCTCTCTCTCTCTCTCTCTCTCTCTCTCTCTCTCTCTCTCTCTCTCTCAAATATCTTAACCTGAAGCCATTTTGGTGGGTGTTGTTGTTGTTGTTGTTGTTAGTGCAGGGTGGGGAGGTAGTGACTGGGACCAAGGCCTGAAAACAGACTGGAACCAAGGCCTGAAAAGCCACTCCCAGCCAGGTCATTACTGAACAAGAGGCAGCCAGCCAGATTAAAGCTACGCCCCAGGCCTAAGGCAGGCAGCCAGATCAATAGGGAATGAATCAGTGATTGATCTGCAGCTCGATTAGTGATACCTATCATCACAGAGCTGATTCACCACCAACCAACAACTCCTGGGGTGACCCTGGGTGATGACTCCCGGCTGGAAATGAAGCCAAGGGCTGGCCAGAGTGGAGCCGCACGGGGCGAGACTCTAAGTCGGAGGTATGGCCTGTTTGTTTCATCTTTACGGAGGCTTACACCCCTCCTGCAAGCTGCTTCTGGGGCAGCTCCTCCCTGCGCCGAACGTGACTCAAAGGCATTTCCCGACGTCTCATTGGAGCCATGGCACAGATCCGTTTCTGAGTCCCGAAACAGCCTGGTCACACGTGAATTTTAAATCCACAGACAATTTGGAGTCACCGCTCCAAAGGCTCACTGCCATCGAGTCAGTGCTGACCCACAGGGCAGCACCCATTGGGTTTCTTAGACTGTTACTGGTGCAGGGACCACTCACTGGCCCATGTTCCTTAGGACCAGCAGTTCAAACCCACCAGCAGCTCTGTGGGAGACAGGCTGGGCATGTCGTTGATGGCCAACCATCATCCCCACGCCCTTCTGCCTCCGCACACATGGGGAGGAATGACAAGAACGTCAGCGCTCTGGAGGCATGACAGACAGGACTCAGTGTCCACAGACCCTCCTTGCCATGCTCTGAGACCCAGCCCTTTAAATACTCCAGCACAGGCCTGCAGGTCCCCACTCTGCCTCCTTCTGAACATCTCGGCTCCCAGGCTGACACTGGAGTCTCACAGGTCAGAAACCTCGAGCCATCTGTCTGAGCAGATCCCCACCTCCAGCGCTTTCAGATAAAGACACTGAGTTAGCAAGTTTATTGTGCCAACCTGGTTGATAAACACATGTGGGGTTAATTGAATGGCAGAGAGATAAATGGCTCAGTGAGCTTCACCTTTCTAGTTCTCAGGTCTCTTACTTTGTGATGGTCAGACCAGGGGTGCAGCTGCCTTAACCAGTTCCCTGCTTCAACTGACAAGGCTCACTTCCTGCAAGACATCCCCGAGGAGAAGTCACATGGACCTACCCTGACGCAGCCCTACGTGCTGGAGCAGCCGTGTGGAGACCCCCGCCAGCACTGAGATGCTTACACGTTCACTGATTCACCTTTCCTCCTTCAGTCGGCATCAGTGTGAGTTTTGTGAGATGGAGGAGGACTTTGTGGATTGGTTAATGTTGGACTTGTGGGTTTGGGCAGCACTGGGTTGGGATGTATTCTTGATGTGCACTTACCCTTTCCATAAAACTCTGTCTTATACATGAGTTTCTGTGGATATGTTTCTCTAAAGTACCCAGACCAACACAGACACACTGAGCCCATTCCCCTTGGGGCCACACAGAAGACTGTTAGCGGGCAGCCTTCTGACCTCAAATAATCATCCTGAGTGTCTTAGTTTCTCAGAAGTTCCAAGACCCATCCGCTCTGTTGGTGGGTTGGGGGGATGCAGAGGTTGCCCGCTCCTTGAAGCCTCCACTGTTAGCCAAAGCCAGGTCTGTCCTTTGGCTGAGCTGCCCCCAGAGATGCCACTCCGAGAAGAAGCTTCGTTTGAGGTCCTTTGGACATGTCATCAGGAGAGACCAGTCCCTGGAGAAGGACAGCGTGCTTGGTGAACAGAAGGGCAGCGGAGAAGAAAGGCCTTGGACAAGATGGACTGCCCCAGGGACTGCCCCAGCAACTTCAGGCATAGAGTGGTTTCCAGGGTGACTCAGGACTGACCAGGGTGTTTTTCTGCTGGACACTGGTGTCTAGGAGTCGGAGTCGACTCAACAGCACCTAACAACCACGCAACACCCACAACGGCAAATTCTCTAAGGCGGCCGCAGGGCAGTGTGTCCCTGGGAGCTCTCCTCTAAGGGAGACCTGCATTGAAAACGACCTGCTGAATGTGCTGCTCCATTCCCAAGTGGAAGCAGAATCCCAGGAAAGATGTACGGCAGTCTAACGCTGCCCCACTTCCATGGGAGAAACTGAAGCGAGAAAGACCTTAAGACCTTAGGAAGGACAGCGATCCACCAGTGTCCGGGGCCAGGGTGAGGGGCCATTCTAGAAAGTCTACTTCACACAGGGACAAGCGTTCTTACGGATGTGAATTAGCAGCCAGGCTGCCCTCTTCCTGGTCCCCAGAAGACAAACTCCCGGAGGAGGGCGGCTGACACAAGCCAACAACACCTTTCCGTGGGTTTGCCGTCAGGTGCATAAGGTGCGTGTCTGCCAGCCCCGTATGGGGAGAGGAGACAGACATCGGTGCAGGAAGCGACTTGACCCCCAGCTGGGCTCTCAGCTCCCTGCTCCCGAGTCTGGAGAACCTGACTGTGGCTGTCATCCACAGCCGTAACCTCCATTCTCTCCCAACCTTTATTTCATTACAGAGAAAGGTGCTTATAATAAAGGTCTTCATAAACACCAAGAGAGAAAATTAAAACAATTATGAAAGTAGTTTCTCATAGTGGCCAGTGATGTACGGCTCCAATTTAACCGCTGTCCCATTAAGAGGTGGCATTTATAACTTACCCTTTAGTCTCATTTTGTTGGGTGTTAAAAAGAAAAGAAAACTTTCACACTTTATGGAAGTTCAAAAAAAATTTTTTAAAGGAGGAGGAGGAAGAGGAGAGACGTTCTGGGGTGGAGTGGGGAGACAGCTCTCTTTCTCGGGGCGACCCTGCAGAAGGGAGTTGCCACCCTCTTGTACACCCCGTCTGAAGACGTGCCCAGGGTTCGATGTCACCCAGGTACATGGTCATCTTTCTCCAGACTCTTGGGGGAATCACCCCCACAGAGGCTGCAGCTGCCAGTGGTCTTCCAAGCCCCCAAAGAATCCAGGTTGCCTCCAGTGTTAGAGGGACTGGGATTTTGAAGAGAGCTTGTCCAAGTGCAGATACAAAGGTGAAGCTACACCTGGGAGCTAATCGACAAAGAGGGATGAGATGCTGAACAGCACGGTGGGAGAGCCCGAGTGACTGAAGGGGGCAAGAGAACCCTACAGGGTCTCCCGGGACTGCGGGCACCAAGGACTGCAAACCAGTTGACTGACAGGGACAGAGATGAGTGGTCTCTAGAACAACTCTAGGGTGCTGAGAGTCTGAATCCGGGTGGTGACACGGCCACATGGCTGGAGAGGAAGATTCTTGCTCATTTCTGCCGGCTTCTGGTAGCCTCAGGTGTCCCTTGGCTTGAAGATACAGGCTTCCTCTCTCTGCTCATCTTCTAGGCCCACAGACAGATGGGACTGGGTCCCACCCTCCTCCTGTGTGACCTCTGATTAACTAATAGCACTTTTGGAGACCCCATTTTCAAACTCGGTCACCATCACAGGTGTCACTTGTTCTGGAACATTCACAGGCAGTCCTGCAAGGAGCCTGGTGGTTCATGAAACAAGCACTGGACTGTAGTTATGAAGTTGGCTACTCGAACCTTCAAGCTACTCCGTGGGAGAAAGGTGAGACTGTGTGGTCCCCTAAAGATCCACAGGCTTAGCTGTTCTACACTGTCCTGACGGGAGGGATCGGCTCAGCAACGCTGGGTTTTCTTTTCTCCTAAAACCGTTCTGATAAACCTGATCAAAGGCTGAGGCTAGAACTGCAAAGAGAGAACCTCGACCCCAGAAGGACTCCTCCGTGGAGCTCATGCAGACTTTCCCCGATGACATCACCACCAGCATGCGTCTGAAGAAGGACGTGGTGAGTGAGGGCAATCAGGATCAGGATGCGGGTTCGGGAGGTAGCAGGTGGAGCGTTGTCTGCTTTGTGTAGGAAGATGAGCGTCAGGTAGATGGCACTCAGCGTACCCCTGGGGAAGGGCTGCCTCCACACAGATGCGCGGGCTCTCATGACCTGGAGGGAGGGGGCTTTCCAAACCCGCACTGGCTGATGGGACATGACTCATCAGGAGAAGAAACCACTGTGACCCTTCCTGAATACTCAGGATGTGCAACATACAAAGTTGGACTCTAGAGAAATCAAAAGTCATCAAAAATGAAACAGAGCACGTACAGCCCGAAACCCTCGGCACTAGGGAGCTGGAACAGACTGGCGTATCCATATTGAGCCAAAGGCCCATCATCCTGAGCAGGACAATTGAAGAGGAATGGCAGCACATTCGTTGCCCAGAAAGAACATTCAAGATCTCTCCTGAAGTATGGTGCCATCTATGAGGGGATGATATTTGCATACCTACATGGAAGACTAGCTAATTAAGACTATTGTTCCCATACACATAATAGCCATTCATGCTAACGATTAAGGAATCAAAGCTCTCTACCCAATTCTTCAATCTGAAATGATCAGACATGCAGTCAAGAAGCACTGGTGATGACTGGGGACTAGAATGTGAACATTGGAAATAAATAAAGATGACTCAGTAATTGGAAAACATGATCTTGGTGATAAAAACAATACTGGAGACCACACGATAGACCTTCACAAGATCCACAGCTTATTCATTGACAATGCCCCTTTTCAGCCACATAAACATGTGGACCTTGAGATGGAACACACTGGATCACATGAATGGTGTCTGTGGGAAGAGACCACGGAGAAGCTCAATCTGCCCAAGTTCAGGGGCTGACAGTGCAACAGACCATCAATTGCTCCTATGCAAGTTCAAGTTGAAGCCGATGAAAATGAAAACAAGGCCACGAGAGCCAGAGTACAACCTGGATTCCATCCCTACTGGATGTCAGCGAGGCCATCTCAAGAATAGATCGGATGCAATGAACACTAGTGACCCAAAGCCAGACCAGCTGTGGGAAGAGAGCTTTGTTTTCCTAAAAAGGACACCAAACAAGAAGAAACTGAAAGGTCATTACAAAGACAGGAAAAGAGAGAGAGAGAGAGAGAGAGAGAGAGAGAGAGAGAGAGAGAGAGAGAAAGAGGAAGAGCCACAGGTGATGTCAGAAGAGGTTCTGAAACATGGTCTTGAACACAGAGCAGCCCATGTGAATGGAAGAAATGCCGATGTTAATAGAACTGAACCCAAGACTCCAGAGCGTATCAGACTGAAGCGTGCGGAGATCTGGATGGTTTCAGAGACTGAAGAGGAGGACACACTGGCGATTCTCACACGAAGAGAGCTGAAGGGAAACCCGGGCCTCAGGTTATCATGTTGACACGTTCCAGCGGGGAGATCACTGGATGCATAGGAAGCATCCGGGAAAATGGAAGGGATGCACGGAGAGCCTGTGCCAAGAAGAACTGGTGGATGGCCACGCATTTTAGGAGGAAGAATGTCATCAAGAACCAAGAGTACTGAAGGAAAAAGTCCGAGCTTCACCAAAGGCCCTGGCAGAAAACAAGGTTCCAGGACCCGAGCAGCCACTGAATGAGATGTTTCATCAAACGGGTACATCCATGGAAGCACTCACTCATGGCCCAAGAAATCTGGAAGGCAGCTAACTGGCTCCATGCTTGGGACCATTCTCCAGAAAGGGGGCCCGCAGAAGGCAGAAGTTGCCAAACAGCACCATTAAAATCACACGCAAAGTTCTGCTGAAGAAAATTCGCACGGGGTCGCAATAGTACGTTGGCAGGAAACTGGGAATTGGAGCCAGATTCCGAGGACATGGCAGGGAATGTCGGGTGGATCTTGTCTGGAAGCAGAGAACACCAGAAAGATGTTTATTTGTATTTTATGGATTATGCAAAGGTATTCATCTGTATAGATAATTAATTATGGACAGTAATCTTGAAGGATGGCAATTCCAGAACACTTAGTTGTGCTCACGAGGAACCTGGCTGGTGACCCAGAGGCAGCCATTCAAACAGAACCAGGGGACACAGCCTGGTTTGCAGTCAGGGGAGCTGGGTGTCGGGTTGTATCCTTTCATAGTATGTATTCAATCTGTGTGCTGAGCAAGTCATGCAAAGACTTGGACTATGCGGAGAAGAAGGCAGTATCGGGACGAGAGGGCAACTCATCACAACCTGCACTGGGTGGAGGACATACTCCTGCTTGCCCACGATGAGGAGTCTGTGAAGCGCTTACCAATAACGATCGAGGACCACACAGGCTTCCGTGTGGGTGACACCACAACCTAAAACAAAGATTGCCACAACGGAACTCTGAAAACCATGTCTTGACAAACCAGGAAAGACGGAAGCTTCCAAGGGCTTCCTTTGACCTGGAGCCACAGTCCACGTCCACGAAGCCGTGGTCAATAAATCAAATGGCATGGTGGAAATCTGTTGCCAAAATGCCTCTTTAAAGCACTGAAAAGGAAGGACACCATTTGGAGGACCGAGGCACCCCCGACCGAGACCACCAAGGCGTCTTTCCCATCAGCTCCTGGGCATCCCAAAGCTGAGCAAGGAACAGGGAAGACCAAAGACAAGTTGGTGCCTTTGAATTATGGCGCTGGTTTTGAATATTAAATACACACCAAAGAATGAATAAGCTGGCCTTGGGGGAAGGACAAGCTCCTTGGGAGAGAGGATGGCAAGACGTAGACTCACAAACTGGGGGCATTTTACCAGCAGTGGCCAGGCCCCGGACAAGGGCATCATGCTAGGTAAAACAGGGGCGGCGAAAAAGAGGGAGAACTACAACAAGCTGGATTGGCACAGCGGCTGCAACAATGGGCAACGCTTGTAAGGGCGGCGCAGGACGGGCAGCTGTTTGCTCTCTTGTTCACGCGATTGCTGTGGGCCAGAATCCATCGGATGGCAGTTAACAAGTCTATGCCAATTCCAGGCACCTGGAATAGATACGCCAAAGAATGGAACAAATGGAAAGAGACAAATATGCCAGTCCTTACAGAGCTCAAACGCTAATGAGCATCTGTGAAATCCATAATTATGGAGACTGGAAGTCCATGGATACATGCATGGTGCCCAAGGGTGCTTTGAACCAGGCCCGGGCCACTGTTGGGGGTGGGGGGCTTCGGGGGAGGCGAGGAAGGACACTGCAGATGGACCAGGGCTATCTCTACCAAGATCGTTCATAATGGCTTTATTCTCTCATCCAGCAAGTCCATTTCTGGCCTTCACCCTGATGAGCATCATCTGTGAGCATGGAGAGCATTTTACACAAGAAGATGCCCGCTGCTGTGTTCCTCACACTGGGGAAGCGGCCCGAGCATTTTGTGTCTCACAAAGAGAGGGCAGGAGAGGGGATTGAAGGGGGTTGATCCTTCAGCAACTTGTGGTGGTTTCACTTCTGGAAATCCTCGTCGGGGATCAGCCACAGTGGATTTTAATCAAACACCCAGACCCACTGTCCAGAGTAGACTCTGACTCCGTGGCCCACACAGAATTTCCAGATGGTAACTTCATCTTTCTCCGGAGGAGCAGCTGGTGGGTTTGAACAGCCAACCTTGCAGAGAGCATCTCATAGCTTACAGCACTAACAGGACTCCTTTCAGACCAAATAGCAGGACACAGGATTGTATGCACATCCCACGTGATCTCAGGTGCGTAAAGGAAAGTCCTCTGGGCAGAGATTTGAAGAAAATCACACCAAAATGTCAACAGTGCATGCTGGGGACTGTGAGGGATATTTATGTAGATGGGGAATATATATATATGATGTGCATATATATATTTGGGCTTCTCTCTATGTTTCCAAGTTTTAAATTTTTCTATCATGAGCAAAACCTCCTGCCATGAAGTTGAGGCCAACTTCTTGTGACCCTATCAGACGAGGTAGAACTGCCCTGAGACTGGGACTCTGTCTTTCCCCTGAGGCTCGCTCAGCTGGTGGCTTAGAACTGCTGACCTTGCGGCTAGCAGCCCAGCACACAGCCACTCCGCCACAGGGCTCCCTTGCTGATGAGTGCACCTTTCAATGGGGGAAAACTGGAGAGCCCATGAAGCTGAAGCCAGACTCGCTCCAGGATGCCGAGCTGGTCCGGGCGCTCCGGCTCTTCTGGGAGATTGAATGCCAGTGGGGGGGGCACTGGGGGGCTGTTGGGGTCCTGGTATTTCTCCACACACGGAAGCATCATGCCATCAAAGGTAGATTGTCTTCTGAAACAGCGTGCTCTCGCTGGCCGAGGCTTCAGACGTGCTAGGTGTTTGACTTTGTTTTGGTCTCCACTTCCCCTGGACCCTCTTCTGAGCGTCTTCAGGCCCCAGGATGGCCTCATCTTCCAACGGCACTGATCATCTCAAATCCAAGTCCTGGCACCATCACCTCCTGTACAGAGCCCTGTACAGAGTGGAGTCCAAGTTCAGAGTTCATCATCCAGCCCCGTGGGGCCCCGGACCCTCTAAGAGGCGTCATCACATGACTTTCTGAAGGTTTAAGTATCACTAACACCCACAGACACCAGGAGGATGGAGGCCACGTCTCATTCATCAGAAAACAGCTGCCGAAGAACTGATCGGAGAGCGTTCTGCCCTCAAAGCTTGGTCATGAGTCGCTGATTAGCCCTTGCTGAATGTTTAAGGCAGCAAATATTGAACAGTCAATGAACTAGAAGCACAAACCAATGAGACATTTTTTAATGAGCCCTTTCTCCAAGACCATGAATGGTCCCCATCTCATTAAACAAGGGCAGCGTGGGGTTCCAATAAACCCCTAGGGAAGCACCTGGGGAGCTAGGGGCAGGTGTGTAAGAGAAAAGGTGATGTCAGTGCCATTTCTCTCAAAGGTCCCCAGCCAGAGAGGATCTTCTTTTCAGAGAGCCTTGACCCAAGCAGGAGGCATGGTGGTGAAGTGGTTAAAGCCTGGGCTGGCAATCCCAAGATCTGTGATTCAAAACCATCCACCACTCCTGGGGGAAACCCACAGGGGCAGTTCTAACCTGTCCTCTGGGGTCTCTTTGAGTTAGCATCAACCCAATCCAAATGCATTTGGTTTGACCGAGGGTGGGGGTGGGTAGGGTTTTTATATAAATCATTTTATCGGGGGCTCTTACAGCTCTTACCACAAGCCATACATCCATTGTATCAAGCACACTTGTGCATCTGTTGCCATCATCATTTCCCAAACATGTTCTGTCTCCTTGAGCCCTTGGTATCAGCTCCTCTTTGTTCCCTCCCCAACTCCCACCTGTGTGTGAGCCTGGCGGGAGCTGTCCACTGACTTTTTAGGTCTCGGTCACACCCACATTCAAGATGAACCATTCTTGGGGTCAACGAGGAAGATGCTGCCCCTTCAAGTCAGGGGAGGAAATGAAATCCCTAAGCTTCCATGTGGCCATGGACCCCAAAGATAGTGCCCCCACAGCGTGTGAGTATAATAGATGTCACTGTCACCAGCTTGGGACTGTTCCTGCTAACGAATTCCTTCCCCTGGCCCAGAGCAAAGCCCGTGGCCACCTCTGAAGACGCACTTTGGTTGGGAAAGGGCTTGATACCATACCCACCTTGGGAAATGTCTCCCTGAGCAATGAGTGATTCAGGGCGGGGTGCAAGTCCGACTGCCGGTGATGCCTAAGAAGCCCTGATGTCTACATCCCGTGAACTCTGACTAGGACGTTCCTTCTGTGCTAAGAGTCTGAAGTCTCAATGGCTTCCCCTCATGTCCCCACTAGTCTCCTCAAAGGCATCTCCGGTCTGGCAGGCAGGGGCATGCAGGGCACAAAAGCAAGAACAAAAAAGCATTTTCTATCCTGTCCCATGGGGTCGCTTTGTGTATTCTGAAGTCCCGTCCGGCCCCTAGGTGACCGAGCTTGGGCCCTGCTATGAAGCCGACGGCCAGAGACATCTGATCCAGCAAGTGGGCCTGGAGCCAGGAACCAGAACCAGAAACAGCCATGAAAGACAAGCACCAGGGAACAGCTGCAGGCCCTTGGATCCCCTCTGCGGGGACCCTAGTGTGTCAGAGAAGAGCTTGGCTCCATGGGGCACCTGGTGGCAAGTGTTCCGGAAGTTCATGGCCAGGCCTTGGGGTAGTCTTGACCTTCTAGCCTTGAAGATTTCATGTTTCATGTGAGTCACCTCCTTCTGAGACCGGGAATCCAATGATCCCGTTTTAGAGAGAGGAATCTGAGATTTTGGGCGTCTCCCCTACCCTGAGCCACAAGGCTGGCGGTGCCCAAATTTGGCAGTCCCGAGGTCATGGTGGGGGCCAAGGGGCTGTGGTGGGAGTACAAATCTCAAAAACTCCCTGCCATCGAGTGGATGCTGACTCATAGCGACCCCAGAGGATAGGGTAGAACTGCCCCAGTGGGTTTCAGAGACTGCAAACCTTTACGGGAGCAGCAAGCCCAGTCTTTCTTCCGTGGAGTGACCGGTGGTTTGGAACTGTTGACCTTGAGGTGAGTGCCTAACATGTAACCCTCAGCCAGTGGGAGACAAGCTGTGATATTTAGAACGACCTTCCTTCAAGATGGGCACTGCAGTCCCCTAACATCTGGGACTCATCTCGCTCTGCTGATGACTCACTCACTGGTCTGCAGAGGGACCCGCTGTGTGCAGACATGCGGCACCCGAGTAATGGGCCGCACAGAAGCCAGCAGGGGCCTGAGCACAGGGGCGTGAGGTCCACACTCCAGCCATGCCATGCAGTCTCCACACTTGGAGGACCAGCAAGGCCTTCATGGGCACCCATGGGGAGAGGGCCAGAGTGGTCCCCCGGGTGGGCAGGAGTCAGCTGCAAGCCACAGTGGCTGCTCCAAGCTCACCATCCTTGCTGCCTGCCCAGGGGGCCGCACAGCCCACTGGTGCTCTAGCTCAGCTCCTCGGGGCTGCCATCATGGACAGCCCAGCGGGAGGCAGCTTCTGCAACTCTAGTCACCTCTTTCCCCCACCCACTTTTCAGATTTGCCTCTTCTGACCCCTGGAGCCACAATCACCTTTTCCTCTTATGCCCCTTTTTGCCCCCTGCCAGCCCTTCCCAGCTCAGCCTTCTCCCGGCCAGGACTGAGAATGGGCCTCTCGAGCCCCCTCTCATTCCCTCCCTCAATCACTGCCATTAAGACCATCCTGATTCGTAGCAACCATATAGGACAAGGTAGAATGGCCCAGCAGGCTTCCAAGTCTGTAACTTGGACTTCCTGTGGGAATACCAAGCCTCAGCCTTCTCCCACAGAGCATCTGGTGGTCTTGAGTTACTGACTTTGGAATTGGTGTGCTTGAGCTCATGACTGCAGCCACTGGTTCAACCCATCCGGGAGAGGCTCTTCCTCTGTTTTGCTGAGTTTATACTTGACCACGAGGAACTCTGGTGGCATAATGGTTACAGGCTGGGCTGCGAACTGTAAGGTCAGCAGTTGGAAACCACCAGCCGCTTGGAGGGAGGAAGATGAGGCTGTCTACCCCATAGAGCACTGGGGTCTCAGAAAACCCCAGGGCCAGCCCTACCCTGTCCTATAGGGTCGCTATGACTTGGAATCAACTCAATGGCAGTGGGTTTGCCTTGGTGTGGGTTCTTGACCTCAGGAAGGCTTCAAAACGTGTCACATTGCTAGTGAGGGAGGGCTTGGGAGTGTGGGGGAGCATCTGGGGTGACCTGAGAGGGGGCAGGCAGAGGGAGGCGACTGACCCCACTGCAAGAGTCACACAGCCTGCAGAATGGGTCTGAGGTGCAGGGGGAGGAGGGTCTTCTCTGAGAGCTCCTAAGGAACACAGTTGCAGATTGCGAGATGGAGGGGAGCAGGGAAACTGAGGCCTGGAGGGGCCTGTACCTCTGCCATAGCCCTCACGGACCCTGGTGTGGGTGTGGCATTCTAGAGGGTCTACTTCTGGGGACAGGGTCCCAATCACCAAACTAGTTCTCTGCCCTAATGACCATGTTAAAGAATAAACGAAAGTCAAAGGGTAGTTTATTATTTCACACAATCCACTCTTCAATTAAGAACAATAAAGAGTTGTACACAAAACTAGATTATGTTATAAGAAAGTTTTATAATTTTAATGAAAACATATTAAATAAACCTGGACACCCCCCAAAAAGAATACAACTGTTAGATATTTCCATATTACTTCTTACTCAGCTTTTATCAGAGCACCTTCAGCCGTGTGATTGACCCTTCACCATCTTCGCTGTGGAGTAGAATCCCATTCCTTTAGGCCAGGGAGGACAATGCGACCATAGCCATCTGCTTCGTGGATTAGACACAGGCGACTTCTCTGAACAAATTCTGTTCGTCTTTGAAAACCCCTTTCTGCTTCTGCTGAACTTCCAGCAAAGGTTCTGGCAGTATTCTCGGCGGAATGGTGTAATTCCCTCAGGGCATCTCGTGGGAAATCGGGGCTGACACAAAGCTGAAACTTGACGGCGGCACCCTCTGGACATTTGGCACTTTTCTTCTTTACATTTGTGTCAGACGGTACATTCGAGAAACAAATCCACAGAAACTCATGTATAAGAGAGAGTTTTATATAAAGGGTAAGTGCACATCAAGAAAACATCCCAATCCAGGGCTGGCCAAGCCTACAAGTTCAACATTGACCCATATGCCCGACACCAATCCACAAAGTCCTCCTCCATCTCACAAAACACACACTATGATGCCGACTGCCGGAGGAAAGCTGAGTCAGTGAGCATGTAAGCATCTCAGCGCTGGCAGGGGTCTCCACACCGCTGCTCCAGCACCGAGGGCTGCATCGGGGTAGGTCCATGCGGCTTCTCCTCGGGGATGTCTCTCAGGAAATGAGCCTTGCCAGCTGAAGCAGGGAAGTGGCCAAGAAAGCTACACTCTGGTCCGACCATCAGAAAGCAAGAGACCCAAGAACCAGAAAGGCGAGACTCCCCGAGCCATTCATCCCTCCACCTTTCAATTAGCCTCACATGTGTTTATCGGCCAGGTTGGCACAATAAACTTTAACTATATCAACATACGACGTCTGTTTACTGAAGTGGCAAATGTGAGGGAATAAAAGTGTAGCATTTCATCAAAAGTATAATGAGATTTATGAATTGAACAAAGAAATATTTCTGTCTAATTTTTTTATACCTCGGGATACAATGAACATTACTACGGGTGCATAGAATACACTGTTACACAGATAAATGGTAAAAAGAGTAAAGAATGTAAATTTGTGATCTCCACATTGGGCGGCTGCCCAGCAACCCACCTTAGAGAGAACCCTGATTATTACAGGTGCCATTTTAACAACTGGTTCGCTGAGATCAACCAAAAAGTAGGTATCAGTTCTGCAGAACCAGTTTGAACCAGCCAAATCGCGCCACGGGCTGCTGCCTAAAGCCAGGCAGGTGCACAAGTCTGACCATGGTTGGCAGATGCCAGTGAAACCTGGAGTGTGCACAAGTGCCCACCCCCCTGGGCCTCCCGGGGCCTGCTTCCTGGCATCCACGCAAGAGCGAAAGTGACCACAAAGCCAAGGAGGCTGCATGGCGCTTTTCATGGGCACAAGGAGCCCACGCCCACACCCCAGTGCAGACTCCTGATGCTGCCCACTGGGGCCCAGAGATGGAACTTTCCGGGGATCCTTTTACACTCCCGCAAGTCAGCAACCTAGGTTTCAGGTGCTAAGAGCCCTAGATGCCCCTTCCCAGGGCAGGTGTGTCCACATGTACAGCATCCAGGCCCTCCCTGGGCTGAGAGGCCCACTCTTCTTTCATCCCCTGGCCATCAGAGGAGGAAGCGGTCCCAATGTCCTGAGCTGCCTGGAATTCATTTGATCAGACCAGGTGTCAGTGACCCGCAGGCTCTGAAGGCAGGGACTCGAGGCCCAGACGAGGCCAGAGTGACCAACGCAAGGGTGGGTCTCTGCTCCTTGAGAAGGGGGTACCAGGAAATCGCCAGTGTCTCAGCAGGAGCAGAAACCCCACGGCAGTGCAAAGCTGCAGTAAGCTCTCCTCGTAGTTGAAGAGGAGGATTTCTCGCTCACCCTCGCCTGTCTGCCGCCCCCCATCCCACCCCCGCCCCTGCCCCTGGCCCCACCTGAGCTAATCTCTTGGCCTAAGCAAAGAGATTAAAGAATTTAGGCCTCCCAATTTGGGATTTTTTTCCTAGCTTAAAAAGTAGAAAATACATCTGTAAGCCTGATTTTAAACATCATAATCTTCTTATTCCGGAGCATTGGGAGCGCATCGAACGCGTACAGCTGGAGAGCCAAGCTGCTTAACCTCACTTAACTTTTCTCTTGCACACTCTCAGATTGCCAAAAAGATTAAATCCTACAATGTGGGCATGCCGAAATTTTCCATTTGAATTTTAAATCCTTCCAAAAGCAGCCACCACCTTGTACATAAAAAGCAGCCAGTCCTGTGTGGTGTACCATCACCAGTGCCCATCGAAACCACTGCCACCAATCCTGTTGCCACCACTGGAGTCAACTCCCCAGTCTGTGGTCAATAAGGAGATGCCTGCGTAGAGATAGAATGATGGCGAGGGAGGAGAAGATGGGCAGGCAGGAAGATAAATAGATAAACAGACCAATGGAAGATGATAGCGAGATGGATAGATGGATAGATTACTCTATTGGTGGACAGAAAAACGGATAGATGAATATATGGATGGATAGACAGATAAATTGACAGATGCTAGCTAGATGAGAGAGAGAGAGAGAGAGAGATGGATGTGCATCCTGTTAGGGAGCTAGCTTAGGGACAGGGGGCTGTCCCTCCCATGCTTGCAAAGGTCCCCATAGAGTTGGTTGGAAAGAAATCAGGCAACCGTTAGACACCTATGAAGACCCGAAACTGAGCATCCTCGTACTCAAGCCCCTGAGCCAGGTGGGAGGTACACCTGTGCAGGCCACAGTAGACCCAGGCTCATGACATCGCCCAGGTGGGCCTAAGTCAGCCAATGGGGTCAACCAATTGCATCAACCACACCTTCCCCCAGCCAGGGGGTGGACTAGAATAAAGGCAGGGACACTCTCTCTTACCCTGCTCCTGGTCAGAGGCAGCTAGAGGGGAAGGGTCTCCCCCACACACATGCCGGGCAGGCACACAAGTACCCACTCCAGGCCTACTTGAGGCCCACAGCCTCCTGGCCCACATGCTCTCAGCCTCTAGGGTTCTTGAGCTTCTGGCCTCCCAGGATTCCCCCCAAGATCCGCACATGTGGGTGCTCTTTGCCACGTGGTTGTTGGGGCCCAGTTGTGAACCCCTTTGAGACTGTAACACCTGAAACTTGTCCTGTCATTCATTAAACCCACGTGGATTAGAAAACAGGCTTCGGTGTGAATTCTTTCATCGCGCGAAGCCAGAAACCTTACAGACCCGTGATAGATAGATGACATACGATGGATGATGGATGAATGGATGGGTAGATGGGTGGATGAATGGGGATTGTTGGATGGGCAGGTAGATAGATAGATAGATAGATAGATAGATAGATAGATAGATAGATAGATAGATAGATAGATAGATAGATAAACACATAAATATCTAGATGGATATGAAT
This sequence comes from Tenrec ecaudatus, assembly GCF_050624435.1. NCBI lineage: Eukaryota > Metazoa > Chordata > Mammalia > Afrosoricida > Tenrecidae > Tenrec > Tenrec ecaudatus. The sequence goes on along the minus strand of NC_134545.1, from coordinate 109,457,795 downwards.
GGATAGATAGATGATACATGACAGATAGATTAATATATGGGTGGAATGTAGATACATGGACAGATGATAGATATGTAGATAGATAAGATAGATAGATATTTATAGATAGATGGATGGATATGTATGGATGGGCCAATGATAGATAAATGATACAGGATGAATAGATGGATGGGTAGATTCATAGAGGAATGGGGCTTGATGGATGAGCAGATAGATGGATAGATAGACAGACACTTATAGATAACTGGATGGATGTGGATGGATAGACAGCTAGAAGATACATGATGGAAGGATGGATGGATGGATGGATGGATGGATGGATGGATGGATGGATGGATGGGCAGACAGACAGATGATAGAGCTAAGCCCTTTCGCTGGTCCAGCAGCGTAACTAGCACACTAATCGCCAGGTCATCGGATCTGACCATCCAGAGCACGGCTGTTGTCTCCGGCAGCTCTCTCCACGCATTCTGATGCACACATTTACAGAACCACACAAATAAGGCTATCCATCTTTTCCTCATCGCCACAAAGTCTTAATTCCTAATTCCCTCTTAAGCGTCCCTGGTGACTTGGCACTGACAGCAATTTGTTTAAGAGAGATATTTACTGCCGGGTCCTGAGGCTGGACCTGCCTGTCAGGAGCAGAAAGGGAAGAATCATGCCCCATTAGATGGCCTGTGGCGGAGGCAGGCTGGATGAGCGATGCGCTTGATCAGACGGGGCCAAGGCCGGCGCACTGACGGATGGCACGGCTCACTGGCTGACTGCAGGAGGGGCTGCACCCCAGCTGGTCAACAGAGACAGTGCTCACCTGCCCTCGCTCACTGCACACGGAGGCCTTGGGGGGTCCTGGATGGCCGGAGGAGGCAGAAGTCCCAGCCTGGGAAAAAGACAAAGCTTTCTACTTCCGTATGGTCTCAGACACCCACAGGGGCCGTTTTAACACTCAGAACGGACTTGATGGCAGGGAGTGCCCGTGGGTACAAAGGTCAGCCTTGAGCCCAGGGCTCCTTTAAAATCTGCCCACAGGGATCCAATTGGCAAGGCAACTGGAGAGGCGACATGGAATCCTCAGGGCAGGGAGCTGTGTGTCTCGGGAAGAGCAATGCAGAAAAGGAGTGGATGGTCATGGTCACGCCCCTGGACGGAGGTTGCCCAGGTCACTGAGTTGTCTGCATACAAACTGCTGTGTCAGTCCATTGAGGACCCTCTCCACGTCAGCTACACACATTGTGTTTTAAAAATAGACAGAACGGATCTTGGGGACACCCCCTCCCCCCGGGCCATTTCCCAGGTTCTGAAAGTTGGATGGCATTCCAGGACAATACCCAGGGCTGTCCAGGCAGCCATGGGGCCTCCCGTGTCTACTGGGCACCTCCGATGTCCTGGACACGTCCAAGAGCTGGACAGGGCATGGTGAGCACAGTGGGGTCCCCTCACCCCTGGAACATAGATGCCAGGAAAGACAGAGAATCTATCGAGATAGATTTCTGGAGACCCCAGAAAACCGTCACTCTGCCCTTCTGGGCTGACTTATCTGCCTGGAATGGCAGCTGGTCTCCTGAGGTCTAGCAGGTCCCCTCAGGAGCCACTGTTTGGTTTGGGCTTTGTTTCTGAAGCCCCGAACAAGTGTCTTCCTGAGAAAGCTCATCGGCAGCCATCCACTGATGGCAAAGACACACTCAGACTCGTTTTATTTAGGATAAACCCGTGCGTGTGTGAACTGAAACCCAAGAACCAGTATTTCTGATGGACAGACCCTCCTACGCTGGTGCTGGGGTGGCCAGGAGCCTTTGGGATGTGTCCTCCCTGAGCCCCGAGCTCATGCTAGGCGGCAGGGACGTGTGCTGGGTGGTTCGCAGACTCTGATGGAGGCTCATGCAGCAGTGAGGCCCTGGTCACCTTCCTGGGTCATGCCAGGGACTGTCCTGTCCATTCTCCCACCCCCACCCGTCTATCGAGGCCTCTGCTGTCCCTCTGTTTCACACGTCTCTGGGAACCACAAGACCTATCAAAAGCCTCTCTGTCACACTCCCTGTCACCCATGGGAACCGTCCCCAAGCCAGGTCCACTGGTTCATTGCCCAATTCCACTAGGAAGCATAGCAAGCCCACCAGCCACTCCAAGGGGGAAAGATGAAGCTGCTGGCCTCCCTGAAGGTGGCAGTCTGGGGAGCCCTCAGGATCTGCCTGACCCTATCCTGCCGGGCTGTGGTGAGTTGGCATGGACTCGATGGCTGCGATTGTGTTTTTAGACCTGTCTGTGGGGTCTCTGGGTCAGGATGGCCGAGATGGTTACAGTTCTGAGAGGGTTCGGACCCGGAGGGTGGAGTCCCCGGCTGACATCAGCAGTGGACACTGACAAAAGATTGGAGGGACCCAGGAAAAAAGGCCTGGCGGTCAACCTACTTCTAAAGGATCAGCCCTGGAAATACAGGGAGTGCACTCTGCCCCAGGCCGCCAGGAGTCGGAGCCGCTCCCGGCATGGCAGTTGGTTGTGGCCCCGAGTGTGCTCCCCACGCCCATAGGGCTGGGGGAGGGTAAGCAGAAGAGACCTCTGTCGGGGGGAGGGGGGGCTTGCAGTGCTGCCTCAGTCTTACACACACCTTTGTTACTGACAGATTCCGTGAGTCGGTTCCAACCCTGTACACAGGGTCAATGAGGCACTGCCAGGACCTGACCCCCCTCACAGCCACTCTATTTGTGCTCTCGGTGGCAGCCACTCTGTCAGTCCGTCTTGGGTACGTGCCTTCCTCTCTCTCTCTGCCCTTAGATCTGGCAGGAGCCCTGGTGGCGGAGTGTTGGGCTACGACTTGCAAGGTAGGCCGTTCGAAACCACCAGACACCCCTCGGGAGACATACAGGGCTTTCTACCCCCAAAAGCAGTGACCATGTGGGAGATCTACCATGTCTGTCCTACCCTGTCCTGTCAGGCTGCTGTGAGTCGGCATGGACGCGGTGGCCGTGGCCTTGAGTCCTTAGAGCTCCTGATGCCAGTCCTGGGAGAACTTCCTACGGTATTACACCCTGTACGGGACAGAGAGGAACCGCCCCTGCGGCTTCCTGAGACTCGAAGGTTTAGGAAGTGAATGGCTTTCTCCAGAGGAGTGGCTGGTGGTTTCAAACTGCTAACCTCATGGTTAGAAGAAAAAACCAACAAACCAAACCAAACAACACTGCTGCCCCCTGGTCAGTGGGGGCCCCTGGTGTGCAGGAGGCCTGAGCTCTGAGGGTGGTCCCGGCGCAATCTTCACGGAAGCAGATTGACAAGACTTTCTTCCGCAGCACAGCTGGGTGGGTTCAAACCAGCAACCTCCCGGTGCACAGGCACACCCAGAGGCAGGCAGAAAGCCCAAACTCGGCCTTTTGTGACCCTTGGTGAAGACAGGTTGGAGGGGTTCCCCTGTCCACCTGCCCTGCCCAGCCTCAGCCCCTGCCTGCAGTTCTCAGAGCCACGGACTTCCTCTTGCAGGACACAGGTGCCCACGGGACACAGGACACGTCGCATAGAAACTAAAACCCCGTCGACATCTGGGTGCCCATTCCCTCGGGCTTCCACGTGACCTTTTCCTGGAGAGGCATCTGCCGAAGGTGACACCCTGGAAAGCAACACCAAGTGCATCGATGATCAGAGCTTTGGGGCGGGGGGTGGCGGGCGAGGGGAACCAGGGGCCTTGTCCAAGACACACCTTTCCCATGGCAGCAACCTGCTGTCACCATCTTGCTTCTTCCTAATACACAAGCAAGCAGAAGGAGGGCTAGAAAAGCGGTCTGCCCATCCGGGGACTCGCGGGCCGACTTCTGACAGGTTAGCAATGTTTAATAAGACACTCTGAGAAGCACAACACCGTCACCCCCGAAAGGAAGAGGCCTTGGGCAATGGACAGCAGGTGCCCAGCCTGCTCGGGAACCATTTTCTACACGTCCACCGAGCGGGCAGGCCCAGTGCTGTGAGCTGCACGGCGGGAAATGGAAGGTGGTCCTTCTTCCGGGGCTGGTGTGACCCTGGAGAGCGTGCGCCCAACCCCACCCCTGCTCACCCACCCTCCTTTCCCCAGGCCGCTCTTCCTCCCGGTCTGAGAGCCACCTGCCCACCAGCCTGCAGCCAGAACAGGGCCAGCACGGCGCCTTCATCTCCAGCCGACCTCCTGCCCACCCGCGTGCGTTCTCTTTTGCTAAAAATCGCTTCCCAGCCTCGCGGTGCCCGGTGGAACCAGCGGTGCCTTCTGAACTGACAAGACTGACTTTTTTCCTGCTTGTGATTTTTCTAAGAGCATGACAACCCGGAGCAGGGAGGCAAGGCAGACCTTTTCAGAGGACATCGGGGGGAGAAAGGCCTTTCAAGAGCAGAGGGAGCCGCCGCGGGGGCCAGCAGGCGAGCCTCCTGGGGTTCCCTTTAATTTGGCCGACACGCACAGATGGTGAGAGACGCCAGCACCTTGCCCTCCACGGGGAGGAGTGCCTGGAGCACAGGGTGAGGAAGCATCTCATTTGGACCCCAAATCAAGCCCACAGCCGTCAAGGCGGCTCCGGCTCCTAGCTGCCCCATAGGGCAGGGCAGACCTGCCCGTCGGGTTTCTGAGGCCGTGCATCTTTCTGGGGGCTGACTGCCAAGTCTCTCTCTGCCATCAGGGGCGTTCAAACCACCGACCTTTCCATCGGTAGCGTGGCACTTAACCCACTGTGCTACTGGGCTCCTTCTCCCATGCGCACTGATGTTTTTAAAAGTCTTCCCGTGGCCAGTTCAGTGGCTGCAAGGGGTCGTCCAGTGGGTTCCGAGACCATGTGCCACGGAAGGAAACGTGGCCAGGCCCTGTGCCGTCCTCACAGTTGCGCCTCCGTTTGCTCCAGCCCTCTGTGGCAGACCCTGCCAATCACTGAGGGCTAGCAGTTTGCTTTAGCTAAGTCTACCACCTGCCACCCACTGTGGCTGCTGCGTCTGCTGCAACTGAGCCACATTCAGTGAGCAGCAGCAGGTGCTTAAACCTCTGTGCCACCAGGCTATGCTTTATGGTGTCCATGTGAGGCCCCTGTCACCCAGGGCTTCTCTGATACTTGCTGGGAAGCCGGGGGGCTGGTTCCAAAGACAGCTCAGAGCTCCTCCGACACACCCAGTGGCCTTCTCCGAAAACATACCATAATACCAAGCCCCCATCCCCCACCCTCAAGGGGTACTCAGCTCCCAACCCCCAGATGCCACCTTGCAAGGAGCATGAGGTGTAGACGGGTTTCCTGTGGGGAGAGAACTCATGGCAGGCTCCACATCTGCCCTCTGTGTGCTGCTCACACTGACACACCACACGGGTGCCTGTCACAAACAGAAGGTATTTCCTCACTGTTTAGGAGACGAGAAGCCAGCTCTGGAGGAAGGCTCTGGGCCCACTGTCTCTCAGCTTCAGTTTCTGGGTGAGCCGCATGAGCCAGGCATCTCCACAGCCCTATCTCTGCTTCTCTCCCTCCCTTGTTTAAACTCCATTACAGCACTGAGGGACTGGAGTCCTGGTGGTGCAGTGGTTAAGCATCGGGCTGTGATCCACGAGGTCCGCAGTTTGAAACCACTAGTGACTCTGCAGGAGAAAGATGAGGCTTTCTGCTCCCATAGAGAGATGCAGTCTTGGAAACCCTCGGGGGCAGTTCTACTCTGCCCTATAGGAGGGAGGTGGGGCTATGGATTGGCATCAACTCCACAGCGATGAGTTTGGCATTTCTTTGTTTTGTTTTTAATAGCTCAAAAGAGATTGATTAAAAGCACGCCGAACCTTCACCCTGACTCGTTAACATCACGAAGACAAGCCACCCACTCCAAGACAGGATGCTCATGCCAGGTATCGAAGTTGGGGTCCACCACTTGTTTTGGGGGCCTAGAATGTGAAAACACCCTGACATTCACGCAGGAAAGTCAAGCTCAAAGGACAAGCCATGGTGTGGTTTTCAATACATCCCAGAAAGCAACTCTCAGCTCCCTGAGGTTTATTGTCTCACATGCTTTGGACGCGTTGTCAGGAGAGACCAGTCCTGGAGAAGGACGGAATGTGGAGAAAGGGGAGGGGCAGCGGAAGAGAGGAAGGCTTCAGTGAGGTGGATGGACCCAGTGGCTGTCAACGTGGCGCAATCCTAACAAGTGTGAGGATGGTGCAGGACCAATCGGTGTTTCCTTCTGCTGTGCACAAGATCTCTGGGGGTCTGAAGCAAACCAACAGCACCTAACACCAGCACCATCGGCCGCGAATCCTGGGGGACAGTAAACATCTCCAAAAATGCCTGTGATCTCTCACTTTGAAAAAGCTCCTGGCTTCTCTGTCCGCTGCTCGTCAGTTGGAAACAGACACAGTGACCATGCCAAGCCACATCCCAGCACTCTTCCCGGCCACTGTGGCACACTGGAGCACTCCACCTGGGCAGGTGGGTGTGGGGGTCCCCGATTGGCAGAGAAGGAAGCCGAGGCCCTGGGAAGTTGCTAACACTATATCAGGACACCGCTGGAACATGCCAGAGCTGTCCGGGACCCAACTACCGCCATGCCAAACCTAGGCCGGCTAACTCCTCTCGTCACCGTGGCGGAGAATGCCAATAGCGGCCAAGTCAGGCAAGAACAACAACTCCATCCCCAAAGGCCACTGTGTCCAGGAAGCCCTCCAGGTGTCTCCAAGCAGAATTGGTTTGTAGCTGCCATGCAGAGCCAACTGGAACATGGTACATCTGCCCATGTCTTCTCTCTGTTGTACCTGGAAGGTAGAACTTTGGAGTCTCAAGTGTAGCTGACAGATGAGCCCCTGTCTGCAGCCTCACTCTCAGAGTGCCTGACCCTGCAGTCAATATGGAGAAGGGCCTGTGGAGGCAGCCAGGTCAAGGCCTGGAGCCTACGTCTTGGGTTTGCTGCCCCAGCCAGCATCTCTGCAGCCACGCCTATGAGCAGTCACCATGTGGGTTTCAGCTTAACATGCACAGCATCCCAGCACCACTCAGTCCCTCAATGCCCCCCAGACCCGTACGCACCACTTCTCCCCTCTCCTCCTCTCTGCCCACCACACCTGAGTGTGTGCAAGTGTGTGTACAGGCTTGTGTGTGTGTGCGTGGATGTGTGTGGAAGCGTGCATGTCTGCAGACAGACTTGTGTCTAACAGAGTATGTATGTGCGTGTGCGCACGGGTTTCTGTGTGGATATTTGCGGATGTACACACAGGCCTGTTTTTAAGAGTGTATGGATGTGTATGAGTGGGTGTGCGCACAGGTTGGTGTGGGGGGGTGTGTGTGGAAGCGTGCATGTATGCACACAGGCTTATGTCTATGCCTGCGTGTGTGCACCGGTGTGTGCCTCAGTGGTCTCCAACATAGCAACTGTGAGGGAGGCAAAGGCAGGCTACCGGGCTGTGCTTGGTCCCATTGCGTGCAGGGTCACTATGAGCCGGAAGCAACTGGGAGGCGCTTAACAGCAACCACATCTCCAAAGGGAGCCCAGGGCCCAGGTCCTCTGGGCAACTTCGTTGTTGGGGGTGGGGGGCATAATCTAACCCCCGACAACGGCTGTAACAGCCCTTGTAGACACGTCTCAGGAATGCCCACTGAGTTCACAGCACCGGCAGCACCTCCATCTGGGAGGCACAAGGGACAGAATGACCAGTGGCAACTCCGGGCGAGTTGGATTGCGGAGATGACCTCGAGAGCACGGTGCTCAGTGGGCATTACGACCGGAGGCCACACAGCTGGGCGAGCCTATGCCCCGCGCCCCTAGAGACACAGCCTTCTTGTAACTCACTCCAGATTGCCCCAGCTGAGCCTGAGCCATAGACATTGCCAAAGACGTCGTCCCCAAACCCTGCCGGCCCTGGGAGCTGGTGGCCCGGGAAGCTCTTGGCCTGGCCTTGGCTGCACCAACACTAACAGGGGTCCAGAGAACGAGGGGAGCGCACAGGGCCATTGGCCGTGATGGGCCTGCCTTCCGTCACATTCGGGGGCCCTGCCAGGCAGCAGGAGGAATGAGAGCAATTAGCCCCTTGGCCCCTTGGCCCCATGAGTCCCGCAAGCCGTCTTCTGCAGGAGGGCAGGGGAAAAAGGGTGAAATCTGAGGAACCCCAGGGACAGGCACTGAAATTGGAATCCCCCCACCCCCCACATCTCCTCATTGAAGCAGAAAAGGCCCCAGATTCTCTTGCACCCCGGTCCCGGCCCTGGGCCCTCCCTGCCGGCTGCGTGCGTGTATATTTCCAACCTTGCACTGCTGGTTTCTGGGGCTCCCTGCCAGGCTCTTCCAGGAATGAGCTGACCTCCATCACCCCAGCTACACCTGGGGGTCTCCGGGGCCCTGACATTTGTCTGCCGTGCTGTGTTTCTATTTTTTAAAAAAGACAGAAAAGGTTTCCATTTCCCCCCTTCCAATTCCCAGGCCAAGCTTAGAGCCGTTAGCATATTTTCTTCTGTAAAGCTTCCACATTTTCAGGCTCCGGGACACATCTTCTCATCTTCAAGGTCTAAGAATATTAAACATACCTCAGACCGCCGGAGGAGGGAATCCATCCGTCTTGGAAGAAGTGCAGACCGATGCTCCTTAGCAGTGAGGCTGGGGAGGCGGGGTCTCAGGCTTCCTGGACGGGTCATCAGGAGGGACCTGTCCCTGGAGAAGGACGTCGTATGTCAGCAAAGTAGAAGACCCAACCCTCCATGAGGTGGGTGGTGGCCTAGCAGCTGCGACAATGGCCCCAACAAGACGAAGACGGTGAGGAAGGAGGGGCAGAATGTCCTTCTGTTGCTCGTTGGGTCATTTGGAGTTGGGACTGCCTCCCCTGCACTCCATCCACAACCACAAAGCAGGAACTCACCGCCAGGGAGTCAACGCTGACCCACAGCGACCCCCCCTGCGGGTTTCTGAGATGGTAACGGTGGACAGGAGTAGAAAGTCCAGTATTTCTTTGGCGGAGCTGCTGGCCATTTGGGACTGCCAACCGTGCAGAGGGCAGCCCAGCGCGTAACCATGATGCCCCCAGGACTCTGAACAGTAGTAGTGACGTTCTAGCCCCCCGATGGCTCATGGTGGAATAGATTCACTCCATATGGACGTCAGTGTCAAGCTTGCCAGCACATAGATATGTCCCCTCCAAACCCCAGTGCTGGGGACATGGTTGGGGGATAATTAGGAAATACACTCCTGTCCGTTGCAGCACCCCTCCCCCAAGGCCACCAGCTGCATGGCCACAGCGTCTCCTCTCCCTGGCCCATGACTACCCGCCAGTGGCACTGCCATCCTTTGCTTGACTGTTAGTGGTGGTGGTGGGAGCCCGCAAACCCACCCCCAACTCACAGCCTCCCCACAAGTGCCGAGTGGAACTAACTGCCCACAGGGGATCCAAGGCCGTGACCGCATGGAATTGGATCATAAGGCCTGCTTTCCAAGGGATCTCTGGGGACGGTGGTGGGGGTTGGAAGGTCAACCCTGAGGCTAGTAGACCCATGTTTAGCCATTGGCACTTGCTCCTTGCTTGCTGTCGTCTTTACCAGGCCAGCCCCTGGTTCTCAGAAGTCTCCAGAGCCAAAGGAAACCAGACATCAGGGGCTCCGTGCCCCTCCTGGAGGGTGTCTCTCTGCTTCCCATCATCAGCCCCCCAGCACAGCACCCAGGGTCCTTCACAGGGCTCCCGTGGCCCCTCCACTTGTAAGCTCCTCCCTTTCCAGTCTGAGGTCCAGCGCTCCCCACGTTCATCCACGGTCAACTAGAGCCACAGGGCAGCTGTGAGGTGCAGTCTTACATTAGGTGAGGGTCCCTCCAGCTATCGTGAGCCTCACCTTGGGTACTAGAAACACATTCTAGGCCCAAGAATCACATGAGGGGCAGGGAGCGCTTCCGCTAACAGGAGCGTGCACGGGGTAAGCGGTGAGGAGCCGTGGGGAGTTGTGGAAGATGGAACACACCAGCGAGATGAAGCAGGGGTGCTGCTCACCCGAAGTGGCAGAAACCCAGCTCAACACGCTTCTGCAATAAGGGCCCCGGGGGCTGCTCTCCAGCTTTTGAGGGGGCTCACACCCACGCCCCAAATCCAAGAAAGCCCATCCAGGCACCAATTCAAAATGTTTTGCTTTAACTTGCAACAAATTGATGAAGGCATCCCCTCAGCCTGATGAAGGACACATGATGCCCAGCACCCGGCCCGCATCACGACACGCTCTGAGGCGCTCTCGTGCAGGCTGCGAGAGAAGCAAGGCGGTCTCCTCTTGCCATTTCTCTCCCATCGGGGCAAGAAGAAGGCTCAAAGGCATCCAGAAAGAAAGGGGGAGGGGCAGAAGCACATCAACGTCTTCTAGGTAGACAATGCTGAGGACTTTTTTAAAGCTGAAAACGAATACAAAAATCAAGTCCATTTCTGTTCCAGGGAGAAGCGAGCAAAAACAACGTGTAAACCAGTCTAGTCATAAAAGTACCTTTCAGGACAAGACATGCGGGAATAAAGTTGGCAAAAGAAGCGTATGGCTTACAGACTGAAAACTGTCACGGACTGCTGAATGGAACTAAAGGAAGTCTGACTCCAGGCAGGACACATCCACGCCCGTCGATCGGAGGAGGGAGGACTTGGATGACAATATGGCGGACGCTGAGCTCCAGACCTCCCACAATCCTCACCCAAATCCCACTGGTCTTCTCTTCAGGACCAACGCGCTGATCCTCAAGCTCACGTGGAAATGCAAGGAGCCCGGAGTAGCCCAAACAAGGGCGAGAGGGTGTCCAGCTGAAGGCTGCACACGTGTCCATTGCAAAGCACGTTGCAAGCAAGGTCATCAAGCTGGTGTGATGGGGACATAAGGACAGACACCGAGCCCAGTGAGGCGGAATAGAGAGCCCAGCGATACATGAACTGTTATCTGTTTGTTTGGTTGATTTTTAACAGAAGTGCCAGGTAGTTCAAGGGGGGAAGAATCGTCTTTACAAGAAATGACGCCAGTCTGGGACCCTTAAAGGCTTGACGGTAAACAAGTGGCCATCTAAATCAGAAGCAACAAAGCCCAGTTGGAAGAAGCACACCAGCCTGTGTGATCACGAGGTGTCGAAGTGATCAGTTATAAGGCATCAAAGAACAAAAAATCATATCATTGTGTGCTCACCTCCATGATACAATTTCTGAAGACAAATGGGTGCATAAGCAAATGTGGCAAAGAAAGCTGATGGTGCCTGGCTATAAAAAGGTATAGTGTCTGGGGTCTTAAAGGCTTGAAGGTAAACAAGCAACCATCTAGCTCAGAAGCAACAAAGCCCGCATGGAAGAAGCACACCAGCCTGTGAGATCACAAGGTGTTGAAGGGATCAGATATCAGGCATCATCAGAACAAAAAAAATCTTACTATAGTGAATGAGGGGAGGAGAGCGAGTGGAGACCCAAAGCCCATTTGTAGGCCACTGGATATCCCCTTACAGAAGGGTCTCAGGGAGAAGATGTGCCAGTCAGGGTGCAATGTAGTAACGATGAAAAATACAACTTTCTTCTAGTTCCTAAATGCTTACTCCCAACCACCCCCCACTATTATGAATCTCAATTCTATCTTGCAAGTCTGGCTAGACCAGAGCATGTACACTGGTACAGATAGGCACTGGAAACACAAGGAATCCAAGACAAATGATCCCTTCAGGACCAGTGGTGTGAGTGGCGTTACTGGGAAGGTAGAGGGAGGGTGGGTTGGAAAGAGGGAACCGATTACAAGGATCTACATATGACCTCCTCCCTGGGGGGCAGACAACAGAAAAGTAGGTGAAAGGAGACGTCGGACAGGGCAAGATATGACCAAATAATAATTTATAAATTATCAAGGGTTCATGAGGGAGGGGGTAGCAGGGAGGGAGGGGGAAAAGTGAGGCCCTGATGCCAGGGGCTTAAGTGGAGAGCAAATGTTTTGAGAATGATGGGGGCAAGGAATGTACAAATGTGCTTTACACAATTGATGTATGCATGGATTGTGATAAGAGTTGTATGAGCCCCTAATAAAAGGATTTAAGAAAAACAAAAGAAATGACACCTGGACAAGTGGATAAACAAAGAAGAAACATTGCCATCAAGTCACTTCTGACTCACAGCGACCCTGTCTCGGGTTCCCAAGCCTGTCTATCTTTACCAGAGCCTGTCCATCTCCCAGTGGGTTTGGACTGCCAACCTTGCAGCTAGCTAGCCATCCAGCGCTTAACCCACAGAGCCATAACAAGCGAATGGCCATACGCCAAAAGATAAGTGAGAGCCATCTCACAGGACACACAGAAGCTACTCGGCATGGATGGGTCAGAGACATCAATGCAAGAGATTAAAGACAAAACCCTTGGTTCTCGGCCTTCCTCATGCTGCGACCCTTTCATACAGTTGCTCAGGTGGTGGTGACCCCCCAACAATAACATGATTTTCATTGCTACCTCATCACTGTAATTTTGCTACTGTTATGAATGGGACAACCCCTGTGAAAGGGTCGCTCAAACCCCCAAAGGGGTCGCGACCCCCAGGTTGAGAACTGCTGCCTTAGAGACTTGTAACGTCACCATCAGGTTAGGCAGAGTCTTTTCTTTAGGTCACTTCCCCCCCACCCCACCCCACCTCCCCCCACACACAGGATGGGCATGGGGTGGGAGGCTGGGGGGCTGTCTTTCTTTAGAACATGTTACAAGTTAATAAACCAGCTCACACTAGAGTATCAAAACCCCAAAACAATACCCACAGCTGCCGAGCCAGTGCCAGCTGCTAGTGTCCCCCACACGACAGGGTAGACCAGCCTCTGTGAGCTTCCCAGGCTGTAAAGATTTCCAGGAGTAAAATGCCTCATCTTTCTCCCAAGGAGCGGCTGGTAGTTTGGAACTTATGATCTTGTGGTTAACAGCACAACACACAGTCCACTAGGCCACTGGAGCTGGGGCTCCCAGGAGCTGGTCCAGCAGACCAAGGGTCAGTCCAGAGGAAGGACAGCCTGCTGCACCCCAAATTCAGACTCCAGACCTGTGAGGGCTGCCCGAGGTGGGGTGGGTGGTGAAAGCAGCCCTGGGGGACCCGCAGCAGCTAGAGGTCACAGTTAAAGAACACCGGGTGGGCCATGTTGACACCCCCACCCCACCCCTATGTAAGGCCACAGTCCCTTCACATGAACACGCCTCTCACAGTTCAGGTGAGATGCGCCTCACAGAATCCTGGGTTTCTTCCATCCTCTTGAAAACACATTCTTTTCAAGGAGCCTACATTTCTTGCAAAACCGACCAAAGAGTGCCTTTTCTGATGGACCGAAAGCCAGCAGCACATCCAGACCCAGAGAGGCAGTGATTCTGTGAGGGCATGGTGCAGGGAGGTGGGGGGGTCGGGTTTTTCCCAGTATGTGAAAATATACACTTTAATTTTACAAGTTAGTAATTAGTATCGGGGATGAAGTCATAATCCAAAACAATAATCTTTATTACCAAAATAGAGATTAAGCACAATTAAAATGAACAATATTACCAACCCTAATTGCTAATCAATTAGCTGAGAAGCTATATTACTGTCATTCCCCCAGCCCCCCACTTGCCCTTGCAATAGCTCATCACTGTCTCAGAAAGAAATGTGGGTTCACAGGCCCAGCTGCAGGGCTCTGGTTTCAGCTGTGACCATTGCACCCAGCACTTCATCCTCAGTCATGACCTCACCCAGCAGTGCTGGAGCCAGTCCTGATGGCAGCAGCCAGTCAATCACTCTCATTAACAAGTCCGAGTGGCACCCCGGATCTCCCCAGCTGCCCAGGGGTCTTCTGACTTAGAGCAGTCCCTAGCTGACCAGACATCAGTCCAGCCCCCGCCACCGGGGGACGAGACCTCGTGAGCAGGGTACGCTGGACCCTTGTTCAAATAACCAAGAACCAAAAATTACCTTTCAAGTCTGTTTTGAGCAATATTTTTTTCTGAACAAATGAAACACTCGAGGCCCTTCACAGTCAAAAGGATACTTTGATCCTGTTTGCTTGGAGTTTTAAAGTGATACGAGGATGATTTCAGGGCTCTGAGTGATGCCCACGGTCCCTGCACGCCAGCTAGCATCCGGGTCGGGGCTCAAGTCCGCTGAGAGGTGCCCTGGAGGAACGGCACTGAGGCCATCTGAGACAGGTCAGCCAGGAAAAGCCCAGGGGGCCCCGGCTCTACTCTGACAGATGGGGTCCCCACCCTCGGGGTGTGCTGGAAGGCAGCTGTGAAAAAGGACCGTCCCTCGCTTCTCCCCATGGTGGGGTCCACACACCGGCCGTTATGCGAACACTGGTGTGTCAAGAAGGAGGACAGACACCGCAGATCACAAAATGGGGTCATGACTACATCATCACAGAACCACACCTCACACCGCCACGTAAGTGCATTGCATCACCACATAACTACACGACATCATGCCAGAACTGGAACCTCACACTGTCACGTAAATGCCACATCGTCACATAACTACCACCTCACACTGTCACATATCTGCCACATTGTATCATTGCATAACTGCCACATTACATCATCACGTAACTGCCACCTCACACCGTCACGTAACTGCCACATCATACATCACACGACCGCATTACATCACCACATAACATTACACTGCCACCTTACACCATCAGGTAACTGCCTAACCACTGAGCACCATGGCCCATTCAAGCTGACACGCCTTAACCATCAGGGCCTGCTCCGCAGCAGAGCGGCCTACTGTCCTACTGTCCTGCAGTGCCATGTCCACTGACAAGCCCGTGAGCGGGAGGGGTGGAGTGATCATTCCCAAAGCCGGCAGCCTCTACCCATGGGTGAAATGATACTCCCTCCTTTGGTCTGGCGGCGGCCTGGTAGGTGGCGTGTTGGGCAGTGCAAAGGCCCCGTGCAGTTCCTGGGGGACATGGGCAGGAGGGACAGAAGGTCTAAGGTGGCCTCCCTCAGGACCTGATGATGTGGTGCTGGGACCACCCTCTCGATGACAAGGGAGAAACCCGGGCTCTGAGAAGAAAAGAGGCCTGCCCAGGGCCACGCACAAAGTCTGGGGGAGGACAGGTCTTCCTTCCTTCCTCAGAGTCACCAGGCCCCCGCATGTCCCAGCCCCGTGCACGTCCCAGCCCCCTGGCCCCTCACAGCCGACCAGCCTGCGTACCTGCTCCCGCTCTGCTCAGAAAGAGGCATGCAGCCCCACTCGGGGCCAGCCCAACCAAGGCAACCCCCTTTCCATCCATCCATCTGTCCACCTGTCCATCTGCTGAATGAGTGGGCTGAGAATGCAAGGTCAGCAGTTCAAACCCGCCAACCGCTCCAGAGTTGATTCCACTCTAGTCAGTGTTCCTGGGACCCCCGCTCAACTACCCCCCGCCGCCACACACACACACACACACACACATGCAATATCAAACCCACTGCCATCAAGTCCATGCTGACTCAGAGCTACCCCGTAAGACAGGGTCAGACTGCCCCTGTGGATTCTGGGATGGGAAGTGTCTATGGGAATAGAGAGCCTCCTCTTTCCCCCATGGAATGGCTGCTGGTTTTGAACTCACTCAGACCGGAGGGAGGGAAAGAGCTTGGGTTTGAGTAGGTGGGTGAAAGGGCAGAGCTGATGAGGCAGAAGACACCTTGAAATAGCTGAACCCTCAACTGTCAGTGACTCTTTTTATTGGAAGGAGAAAACAAGAAAACGGGAACCCCATGTACATCCACCCAGGAAACTCGCTCTGGGTGGCCAGTTCATCGCAGCCCACGGGGACGTGGGACCAGCCACGTGGGGCTTACCTACCCGGGGTACTTGAAGAAGAAGGGGCTGCATGGTTTGCCCGCCTGCCACTTCTCTGTCCCTTTGTCATTCTGGGGTGGCTTGTGAGTTCCGGGGATGCTGGAAGCTCTGTCGCTGGGATTCCAAGTGCTGGCAGAGTCACCCAAAGGGAACAAGTTTCAGCAGCGCTTCCAGACTGAGAACAGACCGTGAAGAAAGTATAGGCCATCCAGTCGGGAGGTATTAGCCACTGAAAACCTTGTGCTGCATATGTGCAGTATGCAGAACGCTCACCCAAAGGCTGGGAACTCGAACCCACCTGAGGGGTCACGGAAGAAAGGCCTGGCTGCAGGCTTCTGTGAAGAGGATGGCTGAGGAGGCCGGTGAGGCGCTGCTGTGTAAAGTGTGAGGTAGTCGTGAGCCGGAATCGACAGCCAGCTGTGTGTATGTGGGGTGAGGGGGATGCGTTGAGTTGTGAACCTCAAGGTCAGCAGTTCAAAGCTACCAGCAGCTCCTTGCAAGAGAAACAAGACCTTCTTACTCTCAACATGAGGTACATGTTCAAAAACCCACGGGGGCAGCTCTACCAGGAGGGTCACTGTGAGTTGGAATCGACTGCAGGGCAGTGAGACAGATTTGGTGACTTTGGGGACAAGAGCTCATTAGAACCATTTGCTCTGTTCCCCTAAAGGGCCACCCATCAGTACTTCAGTGTGACCTCTGCCCACTGCCATAGGGCCATGCTGACTCACAGTGACTCTGCCTGGCTGAAGAGGACAGCTCCTTACAGATTCTGAAACGGCCAGTCCTCACGGGAGCAGACAATGCCCTACAGCCTCCCAATACAGTCCCGCTGCACAGCACCTCTTTCTCCCTTGGAGCAGCTGGTGGGTTGGAACCGGGGGACTTGCTGTTAGCAGCTGGGTGCTTAAGCCACTGCCACACCCAGGCTCCTTTTCTGACCCCTGGGTCGGCCCTGCACACAGCATATTCTCCTGTCTCCCTTTGGAGAAGGAAGCAGGTCCCATCACAAAGGCCCAGGCCAAGCCTCTTCAGGGCTGGGCAGCCTCAGCACGGGCTAGACCAGGAGTTCTTCTGGGCTCCAGCCCCTGTCCAGCCCCCCAGGTGTTACAGGTGGGCTTTGGGGGTGTGAAAAGCATGGGCCTGGCCTCCAAGAGTCCTAACTAGAACCCCGAGGACCCCAGGCATTCCAAGAACAGCTGCCCGGTAAGAGCCAGGAAGGGGGGTGGAGAGTGCCAGGGGCCCTAACTTTCCTTACAGACGTTCTTGCCTCCCTTTTCCACCCCAGCCAAGGATCTTATCTTCAGGAAGCTGTGTTGGGCCCATTCTTCCCAGGCATAAAAGGCCGCTTCCCCTCGGCTGGCAGCCCCCACGTGGCCACGCCATTGAATCGAAGAGCAGCTCCAGGGAGGTCTGGGGGGACGGCCCCCTTTCTCCTCAGGCCCTTATCTCCTTCTCCTTGCTGTCGAGAAGCATCGAAATCACAAAAAGTCGTTCTGAGTATATTCTTCCCGATAATTATTGTCGGCGCGGAGATAAGTTCCCTACGTGATGTACGGTGTGTTTGCTGGCCCCACTGAATGCCGCGCAGGGCGAGGTAGGGGGGACAGACAATGCTGCCCAGCCACTGGGGGGCCCCCCACAGACAAGAGGGGCCTTTCATGCTTGGTGTTTTGATAAGGCACAATCTGGGAGCCTTTATCTCAACTGTTATATTTAAAGATGACACCCTCGCCCTGCTATTGTTCCCATCCGATTATCTCCAAATGGGGCTGTTTAGTCCACCGTGCCCCCGCAGGAAAGGCCTGCTCCCAATTTGAAGGGAATCATTTAAATGCCGAGACGCCTATCCGCAACGGCATCCCACAGAACTAGGTGGTTAATCAAAAGTTAATTGTATAATTCTCATGCAGATTAGGGTCTCTGCAAATGAATCCCAGGTTGTGGCTAGTATAAAAAATTAAAAAAAAAAAAGCGCATGCGGGACCCGGCCCAGGGGCCCCTTGTCAGTAAACAATCAGGCCCTTTTAATTTCCAGTAAACAAAGTGACTGTGCTCTGGGGTCTCCAAGGGCGGGGGAAAGGTGAAAATAAATCACAGCTCAGCACAGAGATAGGATCTCTTTGTTCAAGGCCATCTTTCAAAAACATAAGCGAGAGGAATAAAAAGCAACCCATTAGTGTCTGCCAGGAGCTCGGGACCGCACAAAGCCGGGCCAGCCCAGAACAACGCTGCAGTCCGTGGTGGCAGACGGCCACTCTACTGGCACGGTGGCTTCCTTGTGCCCACGCAGTGTGAACAGGACTGAGGTGGCCAGGAGCTCACCCAATCTCTGAGGTCCATGTCACCCCGCCTACAGCCGCCCCGGGGAGGGGTTGGCTCATGGACAGCCTGCAGACCATCGGAAGTTGGCACAGGAGAGGAAAAAACCAAACTCACTGCCTCCGAGTCGATGCCGACTCTCGGCGACCCTGTAGAACAGGGTTCAAATGCTCCCTGTGGGTTTTCGAAATTGTAACTCTTTACGGGAGTAGAAAGCCCCGTCTTTCTCCCAACGATATGCTGGTGGTTTCAAACTGCTGGCTTTGCGGTTAGCAGGGGTCTCACAGGGGAGAAGCCCAAGTGTCCCCACCAAACCCTGACCCCCTGTGTGCTTCTGAAGGCAGTCACCTCAGGCAGGTGAGCAGTGGCCAGGACCAGAGAGGGCCTGGGCTGCCTGTTTCACTGGAAGCACCTAACGCCAGAGTCACAGTGACCTAGGGAGCTGGCTACTCTGCCCTCCGGGGTCACTACAGTAGGTAGAGGTGGGGTCGGGTCGTCTCTAGATAGACAGCCACATGTTTCTCCCACAGAGAAGCTGGTGGGTGTTCACCTCTGACCTTTTGATGAGAAACAAAGCTTTCACCACTGCGCCACTAGGGTTCCGTCCTTTCAGACCCAGCCGCACCTACTCAAGCTAGCAGACACCTGGCCCTCCTGGTGGTCAGGCCTCCTCTGACCCCTTCGTGCCCTCCCCTGCGCTCCTGTAGCCTGAGATCCGCCCCATCTAGTGGCCAAGCCTGGAACGACACTTCATGATTTAAGAAAGGGGTGTACTGGCCACCCTATCCACTGCCCATCTGGGATGATGGGATGTGTACCCCACACCCGACTGTTCTCACCAGCCCCAGCCCCAGTCCCCTAGCAATGTCACACGGGGTCTGTCCCTGCCGAGCAAATCACCTAAGTGGCAGCACTGAGGAGCCCTGGCTGGCCACTGGGCTGGCCCTCAGGACATCCAGGTCTTGCAAGCAAGCCCCTTCACACAGTGGTGGCCAACTCAGACCTCTTCGGACACCTGCCTCGGGAAAACGCCTCTGCAGGGAAATCGTCCAGGGCCCAGCAT
This sequence comes from Tenrec ecaudatus, assembly GCF_050624435.1. Taxonomy (NCBI): domain Eukaryota; kingdom Metazoa; phylum Chordata; class Mammalia; order Afrosoricida; family Tenrecidae; genus Tenrec; species Tenrec ecaudatus. Next base: position 109,438,686 of record NC_134545.1, on the reverse strand, counting down.
GTGTGGGTATTTAAAGATTAACCACCAGCAAGGACACTGCTCATTACCACCCCCTACACCCCCAACCACACAAGATTGAGAGATGGACACCCAAGGTCAATACTGATGAGGGGATGATAGCATGAGGTGCAGGAGCATACCGAGCTTTTACCTCAGACTCTTCTTGCCGTCTCGGGAGAAAACATTTCTTGGGGATGTTTCTGAAGATGGGCATCTGATATCCCCAATCCCCAGGCCTTGGCTCTCTACCCCCCTTGCTCTGGGGGAGGGGTGCAGGGATTAGGAAGGAGGAAGCGGGCAGCTGGAGACTGGAGAAGCCCCCAGTATCCTTGAGAGTGAGGTGACTGTGGGGGAGGCCCTGCCTGGCTCTCACCAAACAAGCAGGTAACCATGGTCCTCTGCTGAGGAAACTGGGAAGACCCAAGAAAACCTCAGTGCCCTCGAGTCGATGCCAACTCGTAGTGACCCTATAGGACGGGGTAGAGATGCCCCTGTGGGTTTCTGAGTCTGTCACTGTCACTGATCATGGGAGTAGAAAGACCTGTCTTTCTCCCTCTGAGCAGGTGTTGGCTTCAAACTGCTCGTTGTGGGGGTCACAGCCCCCTGCAGCACTACTATGTCACCTGACTCCTGGGGAAGGAAGGTGTTTCTCCATGATGCTGTGGCTGGTCACGAGAATCCCTGGTGGCGCAGTGAGTTACGGTGCTAGACTGCTCCCTGCAAGGTCATCAGTTCAAAACCACCAGCCGCTCTGCAGGAGGAAGAGGAGGCTTCCGATTGCCTTAAAAAGTCACAGTCTCAGAAACCCACAGGGCAGTTCTACCTTGTCCTGTAGGGTCGGTGTGAGCCATCCTCAGCTGGGTGCAGTGAGGTTGAGTTTGGGTGTGGCTGGTCTTGGGCGCCCCGTAGTAGGATAAATTGTATTGAAGTCTAGACCTGACCCCTGTGTCCTTGAGCATGACCTTGTCTAGAATGAGGATCTTTGCAGGTATTGCCAGCCCAAATCCCGCCCCATGGGATACCTCACATAAAGAAGGGAACCGACCTCCAGGGGGTGGACGCAGAGCATCCACAGTTGCAAGCTGAGGGCCACCTGGAGCCAGCAGAAGCAGAGAGCCATAAAGGTCCATCACCCCACCCCCACCCCCCAGCCATCTCAACAGCCTGGGCCCAGACCCTGGAGGCTGTCGGTGACTGAGGTAGAAGGTGGGTGTGTGGGAAGATGTGGTCCCAGCAGCCAACAACGTGAACTCACTCTTGTCCCTGAAGGGCCTTCAGGAGGAATGGAGAGCTGCACATGGCTGGAACTGAGCAGGGGATTCTGGGAAAAGCAGGAGAGCCCTGCCAGCTAAGGCCTAGGATGGAGGGAGGGGGAGGTGTTAGACAGGGTTTCTCTAGAGAGACAAAACCAGATTGCTAATAATTTTATATATACTTATAAAGATAGGTATATAACACAAGAAATGAACAGTTAAATTATAAAGTAGTACAAATGGCTCACTGCAACTCACTCCCATGAGACAGTTGTGAGACACTGACAGTCCTTCAAGTCTTGAGGGCCGCCAGGTAGTTCTGTGTAGAGAAAATTCCGGCTATCCGGGCAAAGGCAGCAAACAGCAAGGCAGGTCACCAACAGTCAGCCATGTCACCAACAGTCTGGCCCCAGCACAAAATATGTAAATTCCAATTGTGTAACAAAGCAGGTCTTGAAGGAACCTCAAATTACAGTGACACAGTTCACTGGCTAGGCATCCCACAGGTAGTGTAGCTTGCAGATTGAGGCACAGAACAAGCAAGGCAGCCGCACACTGGTCCGGTGATCAAAGAGCGAGAGACAAGAAAGGCAAGGCTCGCAGAGCCATTTATCTCTAAGTCCTTCAATTAATCCCACTTGTATTTATCGGCCAACCTGGCACAATAAACTAAGTACCTCAGGGGGACTGGGGAGGAGCCCCCTCGGGACCTAGTGGGCGGTGGGCAAGCCAAGAAGAAAGTGTGGCGGTGGCTCAGGACAGCACCTCCTCCAGACCAGCCCCTGACATTGGAAGGAGCCAGGGAAGCAAGATGCAAAGTAGTTATGGGGACACAGCATGCCGGCCTCCAGACCACAGCAAGAAGGCCAGCGTACCATGCAGGGGGTGGGGGGTGATGTGAAAGTCTGCTGACCTTGCACTTCGTCTATGAGGCGGGCAGTAAACCTCGTGAGTGACAAGGTTTAAAATGGCCGTTATAGGGACCGGGCATGTGACATGGCCAGCCCACCCCTGATTGGGAGGGGTCTGAGGGAGAGAGATGGAGCAGGAAGGCAGGAGACCCATCTGCCCAGTCGCCCAGCACAGCCCTGGACCCTGACCCCCTGCCAGCAGAGTCAGGAACAGGTGCCGGTTGGGCTCCACCAGCTGTGTCCTCATTGGGAGAGACATGAACTAGGAGCGGGATACCAGGATTTGCTAGAACTGTGGGTCTGCACCCTACCTACCCGCCGTGGGGATCCCGAGACGAGAACCCACAGTTGAGGGTGCCCTGATTCCCCACAGGGCCAGGCTCCTGCCCTCTGGTGGCCGAGCCTGGAACAGCCGGAGCTGCCTAGCAGGACTGCGCCCTCCATCCAGCCATCCATCCATCACCCAGGCAAGGTCAGACAGAACGCATTGTTAGATGTCTTTTCTGGGTTACTATGGCAACCGGAGGACTTGTGGCGCACAAAGCTCGCCATTCCGTGTTAATTTGGGAGCAAAGACAGCCCATGTACACTTCTTCCCACCCGAGTTTCAGAGGGCCTCCCCACTCAAACCCCGGTCAGCACGTGCCCATCGGCCGCTGACCTGGGGTACAGGCCCTGGAGAAGGGGGCTGCCACCCCGATATTTACTCACCAAGCCCAGGCCCCCTCCTGAGACTTCTGGGCTTGGGGACAGCACTGTCCCCTCTGTCCTCATCCCTGGCCTGCAGGAGTGTGTGGGGACCACAGGATGGCCAGCAGAAAGGAGAGAGGCACTTTCTGAGTCTCTCTAAAGAAGGCTCAGTTGACACTGCACCGGCTGCACTGCCTCTAGTCACTGCTGACTTGTGGCCACCCGGCAGCTTTGCAGAAATGTCCCGGAGTCCAGAGATGGACAGCCAGCATGGTGTTAGCACTTCGTGACCCCTACTGAACCAGCGTCGGTGTGACATCAGAAACCAGAGCCCACTCTTTCTCTAGATTCCCTTCGTTTTCTGGGATGCTCGGGACCCACCCAAGGCCCTGCAGCACCCGTCACCCCCCTGAGTTCTCAGACTGAGACGTCCTTAGACTGGCCTTGCTCCGATGGCCCTGACGATTTTGAGATGTGTCGGTGAGATGTGGTCAATCACCTACCATGGCCCCTAGAGCTGTAACCCCTTTGTGAAGTAGTGAGAGTCCTCTATGCCCGTGGTTACCACTCCATGTTGGAGGGAGCTCCTACTTGTGCAGGAGAAAGAGGAGGCTTTCTGCTCCCGTGGTGCTGTGGTTACTCATTCATGCGGAGCTGCGATCATATGGTCGGCAGTTCAAAACCACCATCAGCCCCAGGGAAGAAAGACTGAGCTTTCTCCTCCGTGAACAGTTACAGTCTCGGAACCCCCCAGGGGTGCTATGAGTCAGCACAGACTCCATGGCAGGAAATAACAAGAAGTGACAGTCTCAGAAGCCCACCGGTCAGTTCTACTCTGTCCCATAGGGTCACTGTGAGTCAGGATCTACTGGATGGCAGTGAGTCCCCTGTTTCAGGATTAAGGGTCTCCACCTTACTAGATCGTGTGGCATAAGTCACCACCCTTTGGTTGCCTTGGGCGTATGTTCCACAAGAGACAAAAACCGCACCACAGAGCCCGTCATTGGTGTCCAAGGGCAAACTCAGAAAAGGAGAGAAAATGGGAGCCACAGTGCATCACGGTGGACGTGGTGGAGATGAGACCAGAGGCCCCAGAGGCCACAGCGCAAAGACCACGGGACCTTGCAAAGGGGCCAGGCTGGGATCAGAGGCCAAGGCACAGAGACCATGACACAGAGCAGAGGAGCAGCACAGAGACTGAGAATGTGAGGCACAGCAGGGGGTGGGCTTCCTGGCCTGCGGGGCAGAGCCGAAACAAACGCATGACCGAGACAGGGGCCGGGGACAGGAGAGGGACTTGGCTGCTGGCGGGGAAGAGGTGTTGCGATGGACCGATGACTTGCTGTCTACTGATCCTGACTTGTCAGAGTCTGTCAGCTGTGTCAGTAGTTTGTCATTTCACGTCAGCCTCACTCGCTGACATCAGTCAATTCCGAGTCACAGTGACCCGCTTTTACAAACGCGGTATGTGCTAGCCAGTCACAGGGGGCCCTCCATGTCAAGGGCTCCACGTCCTCACCTTCCACAAAGCCCCCCAGATGGGAACTGTTTGGGGGGCAGGGGATCCAATACAACCTTCAAGGTCCGTGTGTGTGTGTGTGTGTGTGTGAAGTGCTCGTTACATGGCGTGTACACTGTTGGGTATCATAAGAGGAGGGAAAAGACAGAGGTTCTTAAACTTACTTGACTCGCTGTCCCCTTTTCAGAAAAAAAAAATTACACAGCATCCCCTGACCACTGAAAATGCTTGTACTCTAGCCCCTACACCGGGATAAAGTGTAGGCATCTGCTTTTGTCACACCACAAGGGGCGGGATGGCGCACTGTGGAGAGCACTGGCTTATATGCAAATACTCCACCGTTTACCACAAGGGACGTGGGAATGCGTAGGTGATGGTGTCCACCGGGGCCCACGAACCAGCACCCAAGAGTAAGGAGGGGTGAGCACTTGTGATTCAAGTCATCGTTACAAACCAGGCATTTTGCTAAGTGGAGGGACAGAGGGGCCCACGGCTATGTCAGTCCCTGGTGGGAGCAGCCTGGGACACAGGTGCAAGTTGTGGAAAATCAGGATGCCCTGCGAACTCTTTCTTTGGTGGCTAGCAAGCCTAAAGATGAAGCCACAGAAGACTATGTAATGGGAAGAGGGAGAGGAGAAATCAAGAAGGGGGAAGGGGGAGCTCTGGGGAGGGGGAGAGGGGCTGATAAGTACTTTAAACTGTTGAGTACAAAGTTGGTGCTGTGACATGTAAACCTCCACCTAAGTTACAATAAGATTTCTTTGTTTAAATAAGTGGAAAGAGATGGTAACATATATGTGAAGAGGGAAAGAAGGCTAAACAAGAGCATGAGTTATACAATCAAACCTGTATGGGCTGATGGAGCCAGAGTCCTGGAGCTGGAGGAACCCCGTGGAGTCCCCTGCCAGCACTGAGATACTTCCACCACCACTGGATCCACAAGACTTCCCACCCACTGGCCTGTGACCTTCTTGCCTTCAGCATCATTGCATGTGCTGTGTGAGTCTGAAGAAGAATTTATAGGCTGGTATCAGACGTATGGGGTAATATTGGACTTGTGGACTGATCTTGGCTGGGCTGGGATGTTTTCTTCATGTACAATTGCTCTTTGATAAGACGTTCTCTCTTACACATGAGTGTCTATGAATTTATCTAGTCAACCCAGACTAACACAAAACCTTTGTTATGTGTGTATGTATGTGTATATGTATGTGTGTATATATATACTCATGTGTGCCAGTGTGTGTATTATGTGTGTATCTGACCAAGGACACATCCACTGTCATCAAATCAAATGTCATCAACCCATAGCACCTCCCTCCTCCATACAGGGCTTCCACGTTGTGAATCTTTCTGGGTGCTGACAGCCTCGTCTTCCTCCCGCAGAGGAGCTGATGGGATTGACCCACCGACCTTGGTGTTTGCACTGCCACCCTGACAGCAATGCCACCAGGAGGCCGTGCAGCCGTGGTGGGTTGCACACTCGTCACTGATGCCGGGCCGTCAGGGTGTTAGTGGTGTTGAGATTGAGGGCAGACACAGGAGGGCAGCACCAGGATCCCCAGCCTCAAACCATAAACGATGACACCCTTATCGCTAACGTATCTTCAATCGCCTTATGTGCCTATGAGAGCTGGACATTAAATAGGTCAGAGTGAAGAAGAATCGATGCAGCCTCTGAATTCGGGTGCTGGCAGAGAATACTGAAGTACCATGGACTGCCAAAAACAAAGACCTCAGACGTCTGGGTTAGAGGGAGCACGGGCAGAATGCTCCTTAGCAGTGAGGAGGGTGGGACTTTGCCTGTCCCCAGGAGAGACCAGGAGAGACCAGTTCCTGGAGAAGGACATCACGCTTGCTCAAGCAGAGGGGCAGCGGCAAAGAGGACGGCGCTCGACAAGATGGACCGACATCGTGGCTGTAACCACAGGCTCAGGCAGCACAGCCATTGTGCGGGCGGGGCAGGACCAGGCAGTGTTGTCCTGGTGCGTGTGCAGTCTGTACAGGTCAGAGGTGACCAGGCAGAACCTGACAACAACAAGAACACTGACGCCTCATTCACACGTTTTCACCTGTCCGCTTGAGGATACAAGTGTTTAAGATGTGAGACTATCCACACACACGCTGAAAACAACAAGCACCCCAGACACGGCGACATGCCCCAAAGTCCCTGTGCCAAAGACAGGGTGGCACCGACACATGGGAGAACGAGCAACGAGGGGTCGCAGCATCGAGTGTGCCAAAGCAGGCCCACGTAGAAGCAACAGAGCCTTGCGCCGTAGCGTGGGGCCAGCACGTGAAAAGCCAGCCAGGGTGCTCACTCCGGCAACACGCAGCCTGGAGTTGGAACACAGGAGAGAAGCTGAGCAAGGATGACAGGCAAGCTCGGGAGGCGTTCCGTTATTTTTGATCTGGTTTATTTGGGCATGACTGTTGGTCTTTCTTTTTAATGCCCCTACTTCCTGTATGATAAAGACTGGGATGGATGGAGTAACTGGATTTGAGGCTTGTTAGGGACAGGTGCTGGGGGGGTATTGGAGGGAAATGGTGTGGCAGTTACACAATCTACTGTTAACTTGAGGAAGGGGTGGAGTCTAGCCTGTCAATCAGGTCACAGCTTAATGACCTCATGTGGAGGTGCTATGGAGAAAAATAGCTCACTGGAGGCCACATAGACCCTCTGCTTGTCTCCCTGTGAGACATTCCTGCTTCATCCTCCTGCTGACAAGCCACTTGGAGCTACACTGATGGAGCCAGAGCCCTGGAGCTGGAGGAGCCACATGAAGACCCGAGTCAGCGCTGAGATGCTCCCACCGCCACTGGATCCCCAAGGCTTTCCACCCACTCGCCTGTGATCTTCTTGCATTCTGCATCATTGCATGTGTTGTGTGAGTCTGAAGAGGAAATTATAGACTGGTATCAGACATATGGGTTAATATTGGACTTATGGAATTGATCTGGACTGGGTTGAGATGTTTTCCTGATACACAATTACTCTTTGATATAAAGTTCTCTATTACATGCATGAGTGTCTCTGGCTTTGTTTCTCTCGTCTATCCAGACTAACACAGCTGGGGAGCTGACAGCAAAATATGAGAGGGAAGAAAATGCTCTGGGCCGAATGTACAACTCTTTTTCATCCACCCGAACTATGGAAGGGCATGGCACATGAGCCACAGGCCAATGAAACTATATTATTTAAAAAGCATCGAAGGTCAACAGAACATTGAGGGCCAACACGGGCCCAAGGTCACCCCACAAAGCCTGGTTGCTGTGGACAGGGTGGGACCGTCACATGAGGGAAGCAGAACCGCGCGTGCCGCAGTAGGCCGTGAGCACGTGGGGGGAGCAGTGAGTGCTAATTCAGGCACCTCAAGGCTCTGGACCGTAGACATGAGCGCGTAAGTGGGCAGCCGTCGGGAGATACGTAAATAGACCCAAACCTCACACCATCCACCAGAACCAACACCGAATGGACCCAGGGTCTACATGTATGAAATGAACCCATCCACCGGCCAGGAGCAAGCACACGTGTGACCCCTGTGTGCAGGCAAAGTTTTTCCAACTGTGACTCCGAGCCCAATTGCAATCAAAGAAAAGATTTGTCCACTGAACTGCATTAAATTATGCATACCAAAAAATCACCCCAAAACACAACTGTCGTGCTACAAGGAAAAAATGTGCAACATGCGGCACCAGTAGGAGGAGGCTTGGTGGCACTGTGAGTCAGGCAGTAAACCCACCAGTCGTTCCTCAGGTGAAAGGTGAGGCTAGCTGGCTGCCCCCATGAATAATTTCCAGTCTCAGAAACCTTTGCAGCGTCCCTGTGAGTCGGTGTGTGTTGCGGAGTGGCGGGAAGGGGGGGGGAGGACATGGGGGGGGGACCAAAGCTTGACACACACAGATGATTCGAAACATTCAAATGTCCCTCCAGCAGACGAAACTATGCTCAATCTTCCCAGAATGCAAGGAATACAAATCGAATCGAAGGGGCACCGAAGTAGTATTTCTCAACAGATTGACAAAAATTAGCAAGTGAGACCACGCGTCCTATGTCTGAGACTGTGGGGGGGGCAGGACTGCTCCTAACTGCTGTGGCAGTGGCCAGTGGTGCTGGAGCATGCGCACGGGATGTGAACCAGAGAGCTGGTGGTTCAAAGCCAACACCTGCTCTGCTGGAGAAAGGTGAGGCTGCCTGCCCTTGAAGAGCGGCTACGTGTTGGGCTGCCAACTGCAAGGTCAGCGGTTCGAACCCATCTGCTGCTCGTTGAGAGACAGACCAAGCACTCTAATCCTTAGAGTTACAGTCTCGGAAACCTCCAAGGGAAGCTCCACCCTGTCCAACAAGGTCGCAGTGATTCGGCATCCACTCGACGGCAGTGACTTGGCATCCACTCCACGGCAGTGACTCAGCATCCACTCCACAGCAGTGAGTCTGGCTTTTGTGGAGGGAAAGGTTTACAGTGTCTGAAACCCTCCACAGAGTTACCATGAGTCAGAATCGACTCAATAGCAGTGGGTTGCCTTTGGGGTGTTGTGCAGGGCTCAGGGGCTAGAGGGGATCCCGGGGGGGCGGTCTTGGTGGGCTAATTGTTAGGCTGAGTCAGCAATCTGAGCCCAGCAGCTGCAGGAGGGGAGGGCGGGGAGGCCATTTGATTCTGTAGGGGCAGCTCGACCCTCTTCTAAGGGCCTTGATGAGTCCAAGGGACAGCAGTGTTTGGGTTGGGCTGGGTGGCTTGTTCCCTTGGATTCGTTGTGAGTGTTTTTGAGGGCTAGATACACCACAGCTCATTTGCTCACCAGGGGCCAATGTAACGTTAGCCAGGGGTCAGCCAACCAGTTCTCAAGCCATGGTGGGCACTTTCGGGACATCCATGTGGCTCTGAAATGAAAAAGAAACTGTCAGCATGTCGTTGCTAAATTTTTTAAGGCTATAGTTCAGATAAGGGTGATTCCATCTGTTTGTGAAAATACATTTGTGGCTCTGGAATAATTTTCAAATCATAGTGAGGAACAGGATGAGCTATCTGGAAGAGCAGAGCAGATCTCTGTGGACCATTAGTGACTGCCGGAACGGCTGTCCACTGGAGACGGGCAAGGGGAGCAGAGAAACAGTCCGTGAGTGTGAGTTAGAAATGGGGGGTGGGAGGAGAAAGATGCCTCCATCTGCACATTTGGGGGAATAAACAAGGACGCTGAAACCAGAATTAGTGAGATTAAGGGGGGTGGGGGAGAACAGGAAGGGGCAAGGGCAACATAGAAGGGACAGAGGAGGGATGGTTGTCTGAACATAACCCCGGCGATTTCTGACTTTCAGAGCCATGTAGTCTTTCATAGACTCTAAACATGGTAATCAAAGGGGCGAGGGGCCTAAAAACAAAAAGTGACCGGAGCAGGAGTGAGGTGGGAGGTGGGAGGAGCTGTCCTTGAAGTGAGGTTCCATTCGCTCTGCTCATGAAAGGAGACAGGAAGGACCCCCATGGGAGCCACGCTCCTGCCTGGGTGAGCACTGGCTGACCTCCTCCCAAGGAGAACCTCAGACCAGCCACAGGTCAGGCCACACAGGCTCCCAGTGCACGGATGGGCTCAGGGCCAGGTCACCAGCTGTGAGAATATGCAGGTGGAAGCCCCCTGCAGGAAGGTGTGACAGCAGCAACCTGAACTTCAGTGAGGGGTGGGCAGAGCCTTCTGGAAGCTCCCGGGAAGCCGAGGGGATGCTGTGGTGGCAACACCATCAGAGTCAGCAAGTTGTCATCCCAGGTCCCGCTGCAGTTCCCCAGACAGAGCTCGGATCCCGCCCCTCCTCAGCACACGTTCCCTTCCCCACCTGCCCTGTGCTGGCCTGCAGCTGTTCCTGGTCCCCAAAGCCTTAATTAGAACAAGTCCGTCAAGAGAGACGCCCAGATAGAAACATGGACAAAGGCACGGACAAGCAGCCCACAAAAGAAGACACAGAGCCAATTAGCATGTGGGGAGGGGAACCGTCCGGCCTCTCTTGTAAAGCTAAAAAGAAGAAGAAGAAAAGAGAAATTTGGCAAAGATTTGGAAACTCAGACTAATTGGGAAATTGTCGCTTGTTTCTGGTTGAAATGAAATCCGTCTGCCTTTCTAAAGAGCAATTTAGCAACAAGCAAGCAAGCAACGCTTAAAGTGGCTTGTGCCCTCAGCCCACCGATGCACGGCGTGTGAGGGAAATGATAAGTCCACTCTAACCTGATCGCTTCTCGGAGGCGAGTCTCCGTGAAGGAGACACAGAGGTGTAGAAGTGGACAGGGGCGGAGCTGCGGTGTCTTCTGCGACAGCTGTTAGGGAAGCAAACATGCAGAAACAGCATAAACATTTGACAATAAATCGGTGACGTTGCTCAATTGCGGAATGGGATGCAGTCATTAAAATAGCATTTGAGGGGGTGGCCATTAACTGAAAAATCAACAGGTCCTCTAAGGGAGGAAGATTTGACCCTGTGCACCTGGAACCCTGGTGGGGTAATGGTTACACATTGGGCTGTAATCCTCACGGTCGGCAGTTTGAAACCACCAACCGCCCCTGAGAGAAAGGCAATGCTTTCCACAGGGACAGTCTCAGAAACCCACAGGGGGAAGGTCAGTCACTATGAGCAGCATCAACTCGGTGGCAGGGAGTTTGGTTTGGTTTTCCAAAAAGGTTAACCCGTGCCCCCCAAAAGCCAACTTACTGCCATTGAGCCCGTCCCGATTCACACTGACCTGCTAGGACCAGGGAGAAGGGCCCTGTGGGTTCTGAGACTGTAACTCTTTGTGGGAGTAGAAAACCTCGTCTGTGTTCTTGGCAGAAACCAGTGGTTTTGAACTGCTGACCTTGCAATTAGCAGCCAGACACGTAACCCATTGCGCCACTCTGCGCCACTCCGTCCTACTTCTACCTGGTTCCACGCATTCAAGACGTGTTTTCTAAGCATGTAAGCCAAGCAGTCCAAGTGTGCTCCCTGCAGAGAACTCCTCTCACACTCTTCCACTCAGAGGTCACCACCACTGCCCTCCCTCAAGCCCCATCTCCTCTGGCCAATACTGTTACACCATCTCCCTTCCCAGTGCTCTCCTGTCCTGAGCCCTCGTGTGCTGGGCGGCTAGAGAGGCCATCCCATGACAGTCTGCCCCCCGCCCCGTCCGTGTTGTATGAAACCCTCTCATGGGTTCCCGTGGCCAGAAAATGAAAGGGAAACAGCTCACCACTGTCCGGCACACTGGTTTCCATATGTCTCTCGGTGATCCATCTCCCACCAGAGCCCGAGGGAGCCCAGGCAGGATGACCAAAGATGCTCACTCCAGCATCTACGGCGTGTTCTAGGGCCCCCTTTCCCTTGCCTCAGTTTCTCCATCTTCGCAACCTTTCTCACCAAGCCCCTGAGCCATGCCAAGCATGTAGCAAGCCCTCCACACAATCCCGTGCCCACTGCTCGGCTGCTGGAGAAGATATGGATCAGGGTGAGTGTTCCGGACGGGCACGCAGGTTCCTGGCTCTGTAGTGGGCTGGGGAGTGGAGCCCTTTGCCGAAAATGCAAACTCCTGAAGGGAACCCAGTGTGAGGACCTCCTTGTCCATGGCGGAGTAGACAGAGCTGGGTCTCAGGAAGGACACGTGGCTCAGAGTCCCAGGTGACAGGTGGCTGGGGAAGGTCAAAGACGTGGGGTGGGCGACCTTACCCACAGGTAACAGGGCTAAGAATGCCAACCTTTAACATCCAGGGAAAAGCAAGCAGCCAGGAAGGAGCTCAGCAGGAGTGAATGGAGGTGGGGAAGACAAGAGCAACTGTCCAAGTGGCAAAGTGTGTCCAGCAAGAGAGGAGTGGCCAGGCTCCCTCCTGCTGCCACTGGGCCATGGTCATCAGCTCGGCTCTCCAGCCTTGTGCTCCTCCTGGCACCGAGGAGGCATGGGAACCCAAGGGCTCAGCCAGTGACTGCCTCTTCATGTCTTCTGCTTTGCTTTGTGTTTGTTTTTGTTGCGTGCGGGAGTGTATTTGTGGGAGTGTGTGAATGCATGTGTCTATGTGTGTATCCATGTGTGCATGTGTGTGCACGTCTGTGCATCCGTGCATGTGTGTGTGCATAGGGCTTTCTTGCTTGTTTGCTTCTTTTGTCTGTCTCTTTGTTTTGCCTGGTCTTTCCCTACTTTTCTCACCTTCCCCGTAAAGCCAGCTGCAGCCAGCTTCTGCCGTGAGCTCCCCCACACCTGGCAGCCCTGACATCCCTGGGCAGGTCCACCTCACCTGCTGTCCACAGCATGATCCCGTGGAGTGCCCGTGATGCCAATGGGTAAGTGCTAAGCGGCGAACTGAAAAGTCCGTGATTTGAACCCCCGAGGTCAGAAGTTCAAAATTACTAGCTGTTCCAAGGGAGAAGGACGAGGCTTTCTACTCCTGTATAGAGTTACAGTCTAGGAAATGCACAGGGCCAGTTCCACCCTGTCCTGTAGGGTCACTGTGAGTCGGCATTCACGCCATGGCAGTGACCTTGGTTTTTTGGTTTGAGCGACTCTTAAGGGAGAAAAAAACTGATGCCGGCTCCTGTGAAGATCACAGTCAGGGCACCCGTGCAAACACACACACACACACACATACACACACCAGGGGCACTCCTGTGGGGTCCCCAGGTTCAGAATGAACAGACTCTCCATGGTGCACTTCAGTGGCCTCAGCTGACCCTCTGAGCACTGTCCCGGTCATTTGGGGAAGGGGATCCTTCTGCGTGTTGCTCACTAGTGTGATCTCAACACTCAAAACAGGGTTACTATTCAGTGGCTGGACAAGAAATGCTTGCTAAAAACTGGTTCTCGTCAGGCTGCCAGGAGCTGGCCAGGAAGGGAGCCTGGACCCCAACCCCTTTCCCATTTGGGAAAAACATTCTTTGGGAGCCTCCGTGAGCGTCCACTGTCTTCTCAGCAGACGCTATCAAGAGCAGGCATCAGTCTAGCTTTCCCGTCAGACGCTAGACTTGGATTTTCGTTAGGGAGTTCCAGAAAGCCTTCGGGGACGCCAGCCAGGGTCCCATGTCCATGGAGACCCCTAATCCGAGCCCCTCCCTAGGCAGTGTCCCAAGTTACCACTGGGCTGCAGGACCCACAACAGTTCATGTTCCTGAAACAGGGACACAGGCAGACGGGTCACCGCAAACCCACGCACCCACCCACCAGGCACCTCCGTCCTCTCTCCGGATCTAGAACAGCCCTCTCCTCTGATGGGATTTTTTTCAAACGGGACACAAGACTGTTCTTTATCAAGGTCAGCAGGGTAGCCATGTGCTTTCCATAAAGCTCATGACAGAGACCAGACACGTGATGCGGAGGGCGACGTGCATTCCAGACGCCCTCCCCTCTCCAGGTGGGGGGGGGGCGTTGGTTTCTATTACACCCATTTAAATAGTGCGCAGCCACCTGATAAGAATCTTGAGAAATGGCATGTGTGTGACTAAATGAGCTCTAAAAGGGGACAGCTTCGAGGAAGATAAATCAGAGGTCAGCAAGAGCCCAGATGCCCAGGCCTCCAGAGCAGGCTGTAGGCCCAGCCAGCCCCCAGCCTGCAGTCTCGCCCCAGGACTGTGGTTAAAGACTCCACAGGATGTTGTGCACAACTTTGCAAGCTGTGAAGGCCTTTCCATTGTTCTAGTGGATTTCTGAGCCCCAACTCATCATCTATATTCAGACGGAGGAGGGCTGGTGGTGCAACGGCTGTGTGTTTGGCTGGGATCAGGAAGGTTGTAGGTTCAAACTCAGCCAGCAGCTCCCAGTGGGGGAGACTGGGTGACTGGCTCTGTAGCCTCGACAAATGTATTGGACAGGGTTCTCTAGAGAGACAAACCAGATTGCTAGTAATTATATATAAATATATTTATAAAGATAGATATATAATTCAAGAAATAAACCGTTAAATTATATACAGATAGATAATACAAGAAATTAACAGTTTAATTATAAAGCAGTGAGACACTAGCAGTCCTTCAAGGCTTGAGAGCTGCCAGTTGCCAGTTCCCTTCTGTAGAGAGAGCTGGGCTATATATATCCAGGCAGCAAACAGCAAGGCAGGTCCCCAAATGTCATCAACTGTCAGTCCCCAGCTCCAGAGATGAACATTCCAATCGTGTGGGCTTAAAGGGACCTCAACTTACAGCGACACAGTCCACAGGCTAGGCATCCCACAGGTAGTGTACCCCTTTAAACTGAGGCACAGAACAACCAAGGTGAGGCTCACAGAGCCATTTATCCCTCTGCCCTTCAGTTAATCCTACTTAGGCTCTCCTTACAATGCATGAGGAACCAGTTGCCATGGTGGCAGCCCCAGGTGCATCTGAGCACCTGAGCTGTGCTGGGTAAGGAGGGTGGGGGTGGGGGTGGGGGGGGAACGTTCTGTTCGAAGCAGCTCTCTGGGCACCTTTCTTTCAAGGTCCTGAAGGGCAGGTTTGAACCTCCAGCCCTGTCCGGCGGCTGAGGACAATGACTGCTTGTCATTGTGCCTAAAGACACTCACTGGGCTCTCCATCTGTGTGCCAGGAAGCCCACTGCGCAGCCGCCCCTGCTGGTCTCCTGGTCCTGCTGCTTCGGCCTCTGCTTCCCGCTGTCTCCCTGGTGACAGCTCTCTCCCTGGCCTGAGCAGGGGAAGCTCTCTCAGCCGGCCAGAGGCTCAGTCTGAAGGAAGGGCTCCACTCCTGGCCCATCTTTCTTGGGAGACGGAAGGCCTCCCTTTCTGAAAGCCAATGAGATGGTCCATTTCGGACTTAAAAGGGCGGTAGAGCCAACCAATCACCTCCTGACATCTTTGCATCATGAACAAGCTACCCACCCAGCTGGCGGGCCACAAGCACCTCATTTGCATAGCCCCACCCAGCCAGGTGGTGGGCATCAGAAATACTACCGTAAAGGTCCATAGGAAGTAAGGCCCAGCGCTACACCCCACAGAAATAGCAGCTATCCGTGACCAGTTAAGGCACTCCCCAGGAGTCTGTGCATGGAGGTTGGTGAGTGGCTGCGGACACAAAATCCTAGGTGGACTTCTTTGTTCACGGCTGACTCCGGTCTCCCTTTCTCTCAAGATCCATCTGCAAGAGCATTTGGAGCAGGGGTCCTGAAACTTTTTTAACGGGGTCAGTTCACTGTCCCTCAGACCCGTTGGCGGGCCGGACTATAGTTTAAAAAAAACAAAACTATGAACAAATTCCTATGCATACCACACATATCTTATTTTGAAGTAAAAACACAAACGGGGCAAAAACACCCGGCAGGCTGCATAAATGTCCTCGGCAATGGGCCCGCGGGCCGTAGTTTGAGGACCCCTGGCTTGGAGGCTGCCCGCTCCCGGGTTCTCCAGGGTCTCCACGGAGAATCCACGCTTCCCAATCGGCACTGCAGAAAGTCCCTCTGCAGAAAGAGCTGAGGACCCCACAGGCTCCTCGGACGGGGACATGCCCCACCCCCACCAAGGAGGAAGGAAGGATCAGTTCCTTTATTAACTGGTGCTGGACATTTCAGGAGTCCGACAAGGAGGTGGCGAAGAACCTGGCCGTGGCAGGGGGTGGGGGTGGGGGGAGGTCATTGGCTTCCAGCAGAGAAATAGGAGGAATGGTGCACATGAGTATTTCTGTTTCTTTCCTGTCTTCCTTCTTGTCGCCCCTCCTCCCTTCCCTTCCTACCTCTCTTTGTTCTTCTCTCCTCCCCTCTGCCTTCTTTCCTTCATTTATGCCTTCCTAACACTGCCTCACACTGTCCAAGGGCAGGCCAGCCAAGGCGGCCAGAGTTGGCCCTGCAGGGGTGACCCTGAACTTGTAACAGAATAGCATCCCATGCAGGAGCCCTGGCAGTGGTGTGGTTCCGAGTTGGGCTGTGATCCGCGTGGCAGGAAGTTCAAAACCACCAGCAACACCGCGGGAGAAAGATTGTGCTTTCTACTCCCGTCGATAGTCGCGGTCTACTAAACCCACAGGGAGTCATCAAGTCAGGGTTGATTTGATGGCGGTGAGTTTGGCTTGGTTTGTGCACGATGCAGGAGTTGGTGCCATGGGAGAAATGCTGGGGCCAGGTGGCAGGCTGGGAATCAGGGCGAGGGTCTAGGTTACTGTCCTGCAGTCGAATGCTTTCTCCTCTGGAAATCTCACCTCCATTTTACCCTTGGGGTCTGCAACTGATGGGGTAAGGTCCACTCACAGTATCGGATTGGGGAGCGGGAACAATCCACAAAACTTCAAGACAACCGCTTGTCAAGGTGAACCATGACGACAGCAGACTCCCTCCCGAGGCAATGCCTAGGCTCAGGTTTTGTTTCTAAAATTAGTACGGCAACCTGGGCGTGTGGACCGAAACCTTTGCCACCACCCTGAGGGTGGGCATTCAATTCCCCCAAAAATCGTAAGTAAGGCTGGAGGGTGGAATGCTTTTTTCTGCCCCCTCCTCTATAACCCCCTTTGTATGGTAACTCCAACCCATTCTAGACCTCATGCTCCCGAACCCTGCTAATTCCACCCCTTCAGTAAAAGTGGCTGCCCTCCCCATCAACTGCCACCAAAATCTTCCTGGTTTCCTCTGTCCCTCCGAGGAGACGAGAAGTCCCTAGCCATGGATTCCAGAGCATCTCTCCTCCGGCCGCTGACAATGTTGGGAAGCAGCCTCCCATAATTCCCACGCTGAAGAGAGCGAGGGATCTGAACAGAATCACAGGAGGCACGTGGGAGAATACACAGCGTACACAGCGCGCACACACCAAAGAAAGTTCTGAGGGAGTCCTTGAATCTCTGAGGAGCAGGGATAGTTCCAGCCAGGATGAATGCTCTCTTTTTATAACTTCACGTGTGTTTAATGCCAGGAGCCAGTTACAGCAATGCTTCTGAGTCTGCAGCAGTCGCGCTGAGAAACAATGAACATAATGCTGCCCCTCCATCCCTTAGACTTGACCCACTTTCCCTAGAAGACAACTTAGAAGAAACACTGGGCGAAAGCATCCCCTCAGGAGATTCCAGTGTGGCCCTGCCACCTCCACAGAGTGACTGCGGTGCGCCAAGCTTATAATGAGACAGGCGAGCTTGCTGGGAGCTCCCGGACGGGGGGCTGAGAGCAGCTAACAGCCGGGAGGCCACTGGAGCTCTTTCCTGCCACATGTTTCCATGTTGAAAGAAAATTCCCAGAATGCTTTGCCGTCAGACAAAAGGGTGTAGAAAGGCAACGTTTGCCATTGGCAGGGCCCCAAAGACACAGGACAGTCAGCATCAGAGGAGTTTGAGAGAACATGTTTGCGAGAGGTCCCAGCTATCCAGAAGAGGCCCCCAGCTCCAAACCAAGCGGAAAAGTGGAAAGCATGCAGGGCTCCCGGGACTGATTGCTGCTCCAGGTCTCTGGAGTGTTTGGATTTCTGAGAGAAAACGCTCATCCAGATTGAGCTTGCTCGTGTTCGCATGGACCGGCAGGCACTTTGTGAGTGAAGTCTGGTCAGTCATCCCACAGTGAGGGGCTCTGGACACTGAGGGCCGTGAGTCAACGTGGTGCCACTTAATGGGATCCTCCTGAACTGTCTTACACATTTGTTCCATGACTTAGGGAGAGGGCCCACGGAAAATGATTTCTCTTCCAGATTCGAGGTCACAGTTATGCCCTAGCAGGGGATGGCCAAGACATCTGCCAGCTTCTGCACTCTCCTTCACCTCCCAGGAGCTTTTAAAATTCAGTTGCTTTCTTGAAAATGGCTTCTAGCCATTTAGGCCCTCTCTCCATGAAACTGCAGGGCCAGCTTACACACGGACTTTGTGTCATCAACTCTCATATCAGAACATTGAAAAGGCTTCCCTTCAGTGGTCTCCGCTTCCTCTGTAGGAAGCTAGCAGTGGCAGAGTGCCATCAACTCAAAGTGAACAGAGAGGCAGGAACGATGGGCAAGAACTGAAACCACTGTGATTGAAGACAGCAGCTAGGGTTCTCGTTGTCATTGTCATTGTCGCTGTTGCTGGGACCATCCAACGGGACCATCGAGTTGGTACGACAGAACCATCCTCACAATGGGTGATCTGTCGGAGCCCATGAGCAGAGCCACTGTGTCCATCCATCTCACGGAAGGCCTTCCTTTTTCAATGGCCTTCTACTTAACCAAGCGCAAAGGCCTTCTCCAGGGACTGGTCCCTCCCGATGACGGCCTCTCTACTTAACCAAGCACGATGGCCTTCTCCAGGGATTGGTCTCTCCTGACAACGTGTCCACAGTACATGAGATGAAGTCCTTCCTTCCTTGCTCCTGGCTTCTAAGGAACATTCTGGCTGCAATTCATGATTCTGTTCTTCTGGCAGTTCATGTACTTCCAATAGAGAAGATTGATGAAACAGAAGGTCAGATTTTTTTAAAGGATAATTAAGAATTAGAAACATCAAGCCAAATTTTGTACACACAAAGAGAGTGAGAGAAAAAAAACACCAAAATTTTAAGATCAGGATAACAATGAAAAAGAGCCAGACAGTAGCTATTGAAGCTGTTGCTGTATCCATGTCATCTGTGGCAGTTACATAATCTGGTGGCAACTTGAGACTATTAAGAGTGAAGGGGTGGAGTTTAGCCTGTCAATCAGGCTTCAGCTTGGTGACCTCATTTGCAGGTGCTATGGAGATAAATAGCCCATTGAAGGCCAGACCCAAACACTCTCTCTGAAAGATATGCTGATGGACCCAGAGGCCTGGAGCTGGAGGAGCCACATGGAGACCTCTGACAGCGATGGGATGCTTCCACTGCCACTGGGTCCACAAGACTTTCTAGC